>NC_036844.1:36152016-36178200 GCF_002910315.2 Salvelinus sp. IW2-2015
CTCTTCCACTTCTTCTTCTTTTTTCCGTATTCTCTCTCTCTCTCGCTGCAGGAACCCCACAAAGGGTTCTATTTAGAACTCGAAAGGGTTTCGTATATCTGGAACCTTAAAAGGGTTTTCCTACTCGCGGATAGTTGAAGAACCCTTTGGAAGCCTTTTTGTCTATAAGGTTATATGGAAGACAGAGTCTGACACGTGTGAAATAGTAGCTATTCACAGATCATTGGGATAAGATAGTTGAGAACAATTTGACAAAGACTGTGATCCAAGTTTAGAATATTTACCATAACTAACATAGGCCTTTACCATACTCCAACATAGGCCTTGAGCATATCTCTAAACATAGCCTTTTACCATACCTCTTTTACCATACCTCTAACATAGGCCTTGAGGCATACTCTAACATAGGCCTTGAGCATACCTCAACTTGTACCCACAAGGATATTAACATTCATACAGTATGAAACATATAGACTATATGGTTTATATAAACTAGGTGGATCGAGCCCTGAAAGCTGATTGCTGAAAAGCCGTGTGGTATATTTCGTTGTTTCCACAGGTTTATTTGTACTGCTCTAATTACGTTGGTAACCAGTATATAATAGCAATAAGGCACCTCAGTGGTTTGTGGTATATGGATAATATACCACGGCTAAGAGCTGTAATCCAGGCATTCCGCATTGCGTCGAGTTTAAAGCCCTTGGCCGTGGTATATTGGCTATATTACCACACCCCCTCGTGTCTTATTGCTCTTATAAATTGGTTATCAACGTAATTAGAACAGTACAAATAAACCTGTTGGATACAATGCACTTATATTCTTTCTCGAGCACAAAATTAAAAGGCAAGGAGTCATCCAATAGTGAAATTAAGGGTTTTTAAGCAAAAAGTGTCACCGATCTTTCAAGATCGAACCCCGAAGCAAGACCAGGACAAGGAGCGTAGGAAGAAGGTGAGTATTTATTTACAATTAAATGTGAAAAGGTAGATATATCCAGATGGCGTAGCGGGCAGTGGTGGTGAGTAGATGAAAGGAAATAGGTGAATCCAATGTAGTAGCAGAATCCTCTGTCAACCAGGCGGGAAATGGAGTGAATGATCCAGGTGAGTAACTGAAGACAAAACAAACGGAGGTAAGTTCAAGGCAAGCAATACATAAATGAAAACAACAAAACAAAATTCTAATCCAACTGGAGTCTGGTACTCAGGCACACATACTATTCATGGCTAACGATCCGGCAGGGAATGGAAGGCAGGTCAGAGCTTTTGAAGGGTAGAGATGATGATCAGGACAGGTGTGCAGATTACTGACGGGAAACAGGTGCGGGTGAAACCAATCTCCCAATGAGCTAATTCGCCCGGCAACCAGACAGGATGCGTTCCAGGACACCTGAAACACACTCCAGGACAGACACACAGGCAAACCCAGACTCAGGGAAGCGGGATTCGCTGACAAAAAGGCCAGAGGGGGTGTGGTATATGGCCAAAATATAGGTATATGGCCAATATACCACGGGCTATGCAAAACGCAACGCTGAGTGCCTGGATACAACCCTTAGCCGTTGTATATTGGCCATATGCCACACCCCCCCGGGCCTTGTCAAAGCTAAAATACCACCTCTGCAGGATACAATTTCCCATACCCAATAGCAGGTCAGTTATCAGTCCTCATTAACCCCTACAGGTCTGATAGATGCCGCTCTGCCATACCACTGAGCTCGTCTACAGCTCCGACTGTACCTCAGACTCAACAGTAAGGGCCTTACAGTAAAGTGGCTATCCCTGAAGTCGTGTGCCTACGCTCCCTCAACCTGAGCCTTCGAGCCTTTCTCAGGATCGAACGGGCCAGAGTTTCAACTCTCAACCACACCATGAGCGGGTCGCCTTCCTCTGGGTTGGCTTAGCCCAGAGACACCTCTCCTACGACTCTTACAATGCACTCAGTAACTATAGTTTGGTCTCAGGTTAGGTTCCTTATACCAGCTACTCGGGTTCCCTATGGAAGAAAATTAACCAAGAAATTTGCCAGAGATCCTCATTTAATCAAACCGAGACCCAGGTTAAAACGCCATGCACCTGATGCTCTTTGATGACACTGGGTTTCAGAACAATAAAGCGAGTTTATAAAAAATCCCGAAACAGGCATAAAAAAAAATCACAATCAATCAATCACAAAATCTATATAAAAAAAATCAAATGATGAGCAAAATTGACCGGTAAAGTAATTGATAGACCACCTCAGAAGCGCTTAACTAAACCCCTGTTGGCGTGTGCCAATAAAATGTTTTTTTGTCTGTTACAATTTTACGAGAAGCACAATATTTAATACAAAGAAAAAAGATTCTTCTGTTCTATCTTCTAACTTAATCTTCTGTCTTATCTTCTAACTTATTTTCTGTTTCTTATCTTCTAACTTTCTTCTGTTTCTTATCTTCTGTCTATCTTCTAACTTATCTTTGTTTCTTATCTTCTGTCTTATCTTCTAACTTATCTTCTGTTCTTATCTTCTGCAACTCTATAAAACAGTTTTTTTGGCTCCGCCTCCAGGATGGTCAGTCCCTCAGACGGCGTCTAAAACAGCTCATATACTAAACCTCTATCAATGAGGTAACCTTAAGGATTCCTTCAGAATTTACTTTTATACTGAGTATAATAAAAATATAAGTATAAAAATACTTTACTGCAACTTCTTATTACTGCAATATTCCACAGACATTTTAATACAAATATTGAAACTGACTAGAAGGGAAAGCGAAAAAGAATTCTAAAAACAAAACTTTTCTTTATTTAAACAGTAGCATGTTCTACGTTTAAGCAATCAAATCTGGAGATAAACCTGTCATTCAAACAGAAGCACTTATATTCTTTCTTGAGCACAAAATGTAAAAAGCAAGGAGTCATCCAATAGTGAAATAAGGGTTATCTAAGCAAAAAATGCCCAAGGGGTGTGGAATACGGCCAATATATATTAAAAAAATCACAAATTTAAGCTTAAAAAGCTACAGCAAAAATCTTTTCCTGCAGACGACAGGTTCTTCTAGGAAGCTCATAGACCATTTATTTTATTTTATACCCTCCATTTTCCTTTCTGCTAACTCCTTGGGTAAAACACCTACCCCAATGACACATCTAGTGGTGAACATCTAATGCTGTCCTCGTTTTTAAAAAAGGGTGCTTTTTCAGCCTCCACCACTTTTCACCTAAGCAGGACGTCCATCCGCTTCACCCCTAACCGTTCTAACTTGGGGATTTCCAGACAAGACAACATCCTTAATGTACCTTATTATTAACCTAACTTTAAACATTCATATTAAACATTATTCCTCCATAGCCCACTCAGTTACAGTCTTACTCAACTCAATGTATCACTCCCATACATATTTAACTTCCACAATTTAAACATTCATCATTATAACAGTTCAACATTAAACCTTTCATTATCAACATCCTACAGGCTCCTAAGCCTTGTTCCTCTAAGCTTAACGAACATAGTCTATATGCATCGGACCTTAAAGCAAACAACATTTTAGCATTGTTAACCATTACTGCATTCCTCTAATCACCTTTTACTAATTTCTTCCACTATACATTTCCCCCAATGCTTTCAAACTTTAACATTTAACATATTTAACTTTTAATCATTATTTTTTGTAAATTCCAGTCCCAATTTATTTATGTAACTATTTTTCTATTTTTTCAATGTCAATTGTCTCTCAATATTCATTCTTTGTGCTCCATGTGTGTGTGTGTGCGTGTGTGTGCGTTGTGTGTGTGTGTGGTGTGTGGTTGTGTGTGTGTGTGTGTGTGTTGTGTGCGTGTGTGCGTGTGCGGTGTGTGTGCGTGTGGTGTGTGTGCGTGTTGCGTGTGCGTGCGTGTGCGTGTGCGTGTGTTGTGATGTGTGTGTGTGAAAGTGGAACTTCATCATAAGTGTGTGCGTGGGTATATGCAAATGTATCTCTAAAATGTCACAGAGAACTGGACCTTGGCCCACTGCTCTTCACAGCCTTATTGCTTAATCATAAAATGGGTGGTTCGAGCCTGAATGCTGATTGGCTGACAGACGTGGTATGTCAGACCGTATACACAGGTATGACAAAACATTTTTCATTTTTTACTGCTCTAATTACGTGGTAACAGTTTATAATAGCAATAAGGCACATTGGGGGTTTGTGATATTATGGCCAATATACCACGGCTAAGGGCTGTATCCAGGCACTTCCACGTTGCTTCTTACACGTGGTATATTGGCCATATTACCCACCCCCTCTGGCCTTTTTGCTTAGATAACCCTTCATTTCACTATTATGACTCCTTGCGTTTTCATTTTGTGCTCAGAAAGAATATAAGTGCTTCTTCAGGTTCCAGATTTGATTGCTTAAGTGTAGAACATGCTACTGTTTAAATGAAGAAAAGTTTTTTTATAGAATTATTTTCTGCTTTCCCTTCTATTCAGTCGATTCAATGTGTATTAACTCTCGTGGAATATTGCAGTAATAAGCATTGGCAGTAAATACATTTTAATCTGTTGAAGAGGTGTTTTCTCCAGTTATGTGTTCAGCAACCATTGCTGTTTTCTCACCTTTCCCTTCAATACTTTATGGTTTACTTTAAAAAATAAATAAAATACGTAGATATGGCCTGTCTTTTAACCAACATGCATATACACGAAATAAGCATATTGTACATCATTTTGGTCTAACTTGGGCATTAGCTAACAAAAATCCCTTTCTCAGACAATTAGATCGCTGACTACTCAGAAAGACACTTCTGAACAATAAGCACTTTAACCTGTGAGGATCTGACATTCTTAGGCAGAGATATTGGAACGAAGGGGACAAGAGTAGACCTCTAATGGTAGATTTAGGCCCTTCATTAACCAGATCATTGTTTCAAAAGATGACGATGGTGGACCTCAAATTGCCAAAAGAGGCGCCATTTCGCCATTAATTAATTTATTGCTCCAACAGTCTCTGTCTCTCTGTCTCTCGCTCTCTCATTCTCTGCTCTCTCTCTCTCTCGCTCTCTCTCTCTCCTCTCTGTCTCTCACAACGAAAGTTATAACACGAAAGCTTAACATCAGTATTCTAAACACTCTTCCCTTAAGTCAGGATTTGTGTGTTAAACGCTCTCAACAAAGCTTCTTAGTTTCCAACAAGCTTTCTCTGCCCTTAACCTTGTTCTGAACACCTCCAAAACAAAGGTAATGTGGATTGGGAAGAAGAATGCCCTCTCCCCACAGGTGTGATTACTACCTCTGAGGGTTTAGAGCTTGAGGTAGTCACCTCATACAAGACTTGGAGTATGGCTGGACGGTACACTGTCCTTCTCTCAGCACATATCAAAGCTGCAGGCTAAAGTTAAAGCTAGACTTGGTTTCCTCTATCGTAATAGCTCCTCTTTCACCCCAGCTGCCAAACTAACCCTGATTCAAATGACCATCCTACCCATGCTAGATTATGGAGACATAATTTATAGATCGGCAGTAAGGGTGCTCTCGAGCGGCTAGATGTTCTTTTACCATTCGGGCATCAGATTTGCCACCAATGCTCCTTATAGGGACACATCATGCCACTCTATATTCTCTGTAAACTGGTCATCTCGGTATACCCGTTCCAAACCACTGGTTGATGCTTATTTAAAAAACCCTCTTAGGCCCACTCCCTCCTATCTGAGATATCTAACTGCAACCCTCATCCTCCACCATACAGCACCCGTTCTGCCAGTCACATTCTGTTAATAGGTCCCCAATAGCACACACATCCTGTGTCGCTCGTCTTTTCAGTTCGCTGCACTAGCGACTGGAATGAGCTGCAACAAACACTTAAACGACAGTTTTTATCTCCCATCTCTTCATTCAAAAGACTCAATCATGGACACTCTTACTGACAGTTGTGGCTGCTTACGTGATGTATTGTTGTCTCTACCTTCTTGCCTTTGTGCTGTTGTCTGTGCCCAATAATGTTTGTACCATGTTTTGTGCTGCTACCATGTTGTGCTGCTGTGATGTTGGGTTGCTACCATGTTGTTGTCATGTTGTGTTGCTACCATACCGTGTTGTCATGTGTTTCTGCCATGCTACAGTGGGCTCCAAAATTACTGGCACCCTGACTGGCAATGCACAAACAATACTTTAAAAAATATATTTCAAAATCATACAATTATTTAATACAAATACATTTCACCAAAATCAAGGTTTCATAATTATTGGCACTCCTCATTAGTACTTAGTGCCACCACCTCTGGCAAGGAACAGCATGGAGTCTTTCCTGTAATGTTTGACAAGGTTAAGGAACACATTTGGAGGATTTGGACCATTCCTCTATGCAGATCCTTCAAGATCTTCACATTCTTGGGTTTGCGCTTATCACTGCCTCTTCAACTCAGCCCACAGGTTTTCCATGGATTAGGCTCGGTGACTGAGATGGCCATGGCAGAACATTGATTTTGTGTCACGAACCATTTCTGTGTGGATCTTGAGGTCTGTTTTGGGTCATTGTCTTGTTGGAAAGCCACATACAGCCAAGTCCAGCCTTCTGCAGAGGCAACCAGATTGTCAGCCAAATTGCCTGATACTTGGTGGAATTCATTATGCCATCAATCTTAACCAGTGCCCCTGGACCTCTGGAATTAAAACAGCCCCAAAATATCACTGACCCACACCATATTTTCACCGTGGGTATGAGGTGCCTCTCCTTGTATGCATCTCTGTTTCGACGCCAAACATGCCGATGTTGTATCTGACAAACTTTCAAATTTTTTTGTCTCATCTGACCAGAGCACCTTGTTCCAATCATAATTTAATTGACGTTTGGCAAAACTCCAAGCGCTTGCGTCCTGTGTCTTGGGAGTCAGAAAGGGCTTTCTTCTGGCAACCCTTCCAAAGGACCCTGTGGATGTGGGGAGTGACGTCTGATGGTGCTTTTTTTAAACCTGCGTACCCCAAAGCATGCACCAAGGCCTGCCAATTCTTTCACAGTGGATTCTTGGGATTTTTGATGCTTCTCTCACGACCTCCTCCCTTTCCTGGGGGCAAAATGCATTTGCCGTCCTCTACCCTGAGGTTGTCAAACTTCCATATCTAGGATCGAACGGGCCAGAGTTTCAACCTCAACCACACCATGAGCGGGTCGCCTTCCTCTGGGTTGGCTTTAGCCCAGAGACACCTCTCCCTACGACTCTTACCAATGCACTCAGTAACTATAGTTTGGTCTCAGGTTAGGTTCCTTTATACCAGCTACTCGGGTTCCCTATGGAAGAAAATTAACCAAGAAAATTTGCCAGAGATCCTCATTTAATCAAACCTATTTCCGAGACCCAGGTTAAAACGACATGCACTTGTATGCCTCTTTGATGACACTGGGTTTCAGAACAATAAAGCGAGTTTATAAAAAATTCCCGAAACAGGCATAAAAAAAAAATCACAAATCAATCAATCACAAATCTATATAAAAAAAATCAAATGATGAGCAAAAATTGACCGTAAAGTAATTGATAGACCACCTTCAGAAGCGCCCTTAACTAAACCCCTGTTGGCGTGTGCCAATAAAATGTTTTTTTGTCTGTTACAATTTTACGAGAAGCACAATATTTAATAACAAGAAAAACGTATCTTCTGTCTTATCTTTTAACTTATCTTCTGTCTTATCTTCTAACTTATCTTCTGTCTTATCTTCTAACTTATCTTCTGTCTTATCTTCTAACTTATCTTCTGTTTCGTATCTTCTAACTTATCTTCTGTCTTATCTTCTAACTTATCTTCTGTTTCTTATCTTCTAACTTATCTTCTGTTTCTTATCTTCTAACTTATCTTCTGTTTCTTATCTTCTGCAACTCTATAAACAGTTTTTTTGGCTCCGCCCTCAGGATGGTCAGTCCCTCAGACGGCGTCTAAAACAGCTCATTTATACTAAACCTCTATCAATGAGGTAACCTTAAGGATTCCTCCTAGAATTTTACTTTTAACTGAGTATAATAAAAAATATAAGTATAAAAATACTTTACTGCAACTTCTTATTACTGCAATATTCCACAGACAGTTTTAATACAAATATTGAAACTGAATAGAAGGGAAAGCAGCAAAGAATTCTAAAAACAAAACTTTTCTTTATTTAAACAGTAGCATGTTCTACGTTTAAGCAATCAAATCTGGAGATAAACCTGTCATTCAACAGAAGCACTTATATTCTTTCTTGAGCACAAAATGTAAAAAGCAAGGAGTCATCCAATAGTGAAATGAAGGGTTATCTAAGCAAAAATGCCCAAGGGGGTGTGGAATACGGCCAATATATATTTTTAAAAATCACAACATATTTTAAGCTTAAAAAGCTACAGCAAAAATCTTRTTCCTGCAGACGACAGGTTCTTCTAGGAAGCTCATAGACCATTTATTTTATTTTATACCCTCCATTTTCCTTTCTGCTAACTCKTTGTGGTAAACACCTACCCCAATGACACATCTAGTGGTGAACATCTAATGCTGTCCTCGTTTTAAAAAAGGGTGCTTTTTCAGCTCCACTTTTCACCTAAGCAGGACGTCCATCCGCTTCACCCTAACCGTTCTAACTTGGGGATTTCCAGATAAAGACAACATCCTTAATGTACTTATTATTAACCTTAATTTTAAACATTCATATTAAACATTATTCCTCCATAGCCCACTCATGTTACAGTCTTACTCAACTCAATGTATCACTCCATTACATATTTAACTTCCACCAATTTAAACATTTCATCATTATAACAGTTCAACTAATAACCTTTCATTATCAACACCTATCAGGCTCCTAAGCCTTGTTCCTCTAAGCTTAACGAACATAGTTATATGCATCGTACCTTAAAGCAAACAACATTTTAGCATTGTTAACCATTTACTGCATTTCCTCTAATCACCTTTTATAATTTTTTCCACTATACATTTCCCCCAATGCTTTCAAACTTTAACCATTTAACATATTTAACTTTTAATCATTATTTTTGTAGAAATCCAGTCCCAATTTATTTATGTAACTTATTTTTCTATTTTTTCAATGTCAATTGTCTCTCATATTTCATTCTTCTGTGCCATGTGTGTGTGTGTGCGTGTGTGTGCGTGTGTGTTGTGTGTGTGTGTGTGTGTGGTGTGTGTGTGTGTGTGTGTGTGTGTGCGTGTGTTTGCGTGTGCGTGTGTGTGTGCGTGTGTGTGTGTGTGCGTGTGCGTGTGCGTGTGCGGTGTGCGTGTGCGTGTGTGTGGTGTGTGGGTGTGTGAAAGTGGAACTTCATCATAGTGTGTGCGTGGGTAATGCAAATGTATCTCTAAAATGTCACAGAGAACTGGACCTTGGCCCACTGCTCTTCACAGCCTTATTGCTTAATCATAAAATGGGTGGTTCGAGCCCTGAATMRTGATTGGCTGACAGACGTGGTATGTCAGACCGTATACCACAGGTATGACAAAACATTTTTCATTTTTTACTGCTCTAATTACGTTGGRAACCAGTTTATAATAGCAATAAGGCACATTGGYGGTTTGTGATATATGGCCAATATACCACGGCTAAGGGCTGTATCCAGGCACTCCACGTTGCTTCTTACACGTGGTATATTGGCCATATACCACACCCCCTCTGGCCTTTTTGCTTAGATAACCCTTCATTTCACTATTGGATGACTCCTTGTTTTTTTTTATTTTGTGCTCAAGAAAGAATATAAGTGCTTCTGTTGAATGACAGGTTTATCTCCAGATTTGATTGCTTAAACGTAGAACATGCTACTGTTTAAATAAATAAAAGTTTTGTTTATAGAATAATTTTCTGCTTTCCCTTCTATTCAGTCGATTCAATTTGTATTTAAACTCTCTGTGGAATATTGCAGTAATAAGCATTGGCAGTAATACATTTTAATCTGTTGAAGAGGTGTTTTCTCCATGTATGTGTTCAGCAACCCATTGCTGTTTGCTCACCTTTCCCTTCAATACTTTATGGTTTACTTTAAAAAATAAATAAATACGTAGATATGGCCTGTCTTTTAACCAACATGCATATACACYAAATAAGCATATTGTACATCATTTTGGTCTAACTTGGGCATTAGCTAACAAAAATCCCTTTCTCAGACAGATTAGATCGCTGACTACTCAGAAYGACACTTCTGAACAATAAGCACTTTAACCTGTGAGGATCTGACATTCTTAGGCAGAGATATTGGAACGAAGGGGACAAGAGTAGACCCTCTAATGGTAGATTTAGGCCCTTCATTACCCAGATCATTGTTTCAAAAGATTGACGATGGTGGACCTCAAATTGCCCAAAAGAGGGCGCCATTTCGCCATAAATTAAGTTATTGCTCCAACAGCCTCTGTCTCTCTCTGTCTCTCGCTCTCTCATTCTCTCGCTCTCTCTCTCTCTCTCTCTCTCTCGCTCTCTCTCTCTCGCTCTCTGTCTCTCACAACGAAAGGTTATAACACGAAAGCTTAACATCAGTATTCTAAACACTCTTCCTTAAGTCAGGATTTTGTGTTAAACGCTCTCCAACAAAGCTTTCTTAGTTTCCAACAAGCTTTCTCTGCCCTTAACCTTGTTCTGAACACCTCCAAAACAAAGGTAATGTGGATTGGGAAGAAGAATGCCCCTCTCCCCACAGGTGTGATTACTACCTCTGAGGGTTTAGAGCTTGAGGTAGTCACCTCATACAAGTACTTGGGAGTATGGCTYGACGGTACACTGTCCTTCTCTCAGCACATATCAAAGCTGCAGGCTAAAGTTAAAGCTAGACTTGGTTTCCTCTATCGTAATAGCTCCTCTTTCACCCCAGCTGCCAAACTAACCCTGATTCAAATGACCATCCTACCCATGCTAGATTATGGAGACATAATTTATAGATCGGCAGGTAAGGGTGCTCTCGAGCGGCTAGATGTTCTTTACCATTCGGGCATCAGATTTGCCACCAATGCTCCTTATAGGACACATCACTGCACTCTATATTCCTCTGTAAACTGGTCATCTCGGTATACCCGTTCCAAGACCCACTGGTTGATGCTTATTTATAAAAACCCTCTTAGGCCTCACTCCCTCCTATCTGAGATATCTACTGCAACCCTCATCCTCCACATACAGCACCCGTTCTGCCAGTCACATTCTGTTAAAGGTCCCCAAAGCACACACATCCCTGTGTCGCTCGTCTTTTCAGTTCGCTGCAGCTAGCGACTGGAATGAGCTGCAACAAACACTTAAACGGGACAGTTTTATCTCCATCTCTTCATTCAAAGACTCAATCATGGACACTCTTACTGACAGTTGTGGCTGCTTTACGTGATGTATTGTTGTCTCTACCTTCTTGCCCTTTGTGCTGTTGTCTGTGCCCAATAATGTTTGTACCATGTTTTGTGCTGCTACCATGTTGTGCTGCTGTATGTTGGGTTGCTACNCCTTCTTGCCCTTTGTGCTGTTGTCTGTGCCCAATAATGTTTGTACCATGTTTTGTGCTGCTACCATGTTGTGCTGCTGTATGTTGGGTTGCTACCATGTTGTTGTCATGTTGTGTTGCTACCATYCCGTGTTGTCATGTGTTGCTGCCATGCTACAGTGGGCTCCAAAATTACTGGCACCCCTGACTGGCAATGCACAAACAATACTTTAAAAAATATATTTCAAAATCATACAATTATTTAATACAAAATACATTTCACCAAAATCAAGGTTTCATAATTATTGGCACTCCTCATTTAGTACTTAGTGCCACCACCTCTGGCAAGGATAACAGCATGGAGTCTTTTCCTGTAATGTTTGACAAGGTTAAGGAACACATTTGGAGGGATTTTGGACCATTCCTCTATGCAGATCCTTTCAAGATCCTTCACATTCTTGGGTTTGCGCTTATCAACTGCCCTCTTCAACTCAGCCCACAGGTTTTCCATTGGATTGAGGTCCGGTGACTGAGATGGCCATGGCAGAACATTGATTTTGTTGTCACYGAACCATTTCTGTGTGGATCTTGAGGTCTGTTTTGGGTCATTGTCTTGTTGGAAAGTCCACATACAGCCAAGTCCCAGCCTTCTGGCAGAGGCAACCAGATTGTCAGCCAAAATTGCCTGATACTTGGTGGAATTCATTATGCCATCAATCTTAACCAGTGCCCCTGGACCTCTGGAATTAAAACAGCCCCAAAATATCACTGACCCACCACCATATTTCACCGTGGGTATGAGGTGCCTCTCCTTGTATGCATCTCTGTTTCGACGCCAAACATGCCGATGRTGTATCTGACCAAAACTTTCAATTTTTGTCTCATCTGACCAGAGCACCTTGTTCCAATCATAATTTAATTGACGTTTGGCAAACTCCAAGCGCTTGCGTCTGTGTCTTGGGGTCAGAAAGGGCTTTCTTCTGGCAACCCTTCCAAAGACCCTGTGGATGTGGAGGTGACGTCTGATGGTGCTTTTTTAAACCTCGTTACCCCAAGATGCCACCAAGGCCTGCAATTCTTTCACAGTGATTCTTGGGGATTTTGATGCTTCTCTCACGATCCTCCTCCCTTTCCTGGGGGGCAAAATGCATTTGCGTCCTCTACCCATGAGGTTTTCAACTGTTCCATATCTTTTAAATGTTTTAATAATTGCCCTGACAGTGCTCAGTGGTATATTCAATCGTTTGTGGATCTTCTTGTAGTCATTACCAGATTTATGAAGGTCTATGACCATCTGTCTCTTTTGAACTGCCAGTTCTTTTGTTTTCTTCATGGTATTAGATGACAAAAGGATATTGCATGTGTGTTACCTCATTTTTATACCATAGTGAAACAGGAAGTGATGTAATGGCTCAATATAGTTCCTTAACACTTAGATAAACTTAAATAAGTGGAATTTAATTCCTGGTTTAATTTTGGTAGATGTTATTTACAATCATCTTTAAGGGTGTCATTAATTGTGAAACCTTGATTTGGAGGACATTGATTTTTAATTAAATCAATAATTTATTTTGGTGGGTTCCATTGAAACATTAATAAAGTACAGTATTTTTCACATGTTGGTATTTTGAGTTTGTCTCTATAATTATATTGTTTATATTTTTTAAGTATTGTTTGTGCATTGCCAGTCAGGGGTGGCAGTAATTTTGGATCTCACTGTATGTTGTTGTCTTATGTCTCTCTTTATGTAGTGTTGTGTTGTCTCTCTTGTCGTGATGTGTATTTTGTCCTATATTTTTTTTAATGTATATTTAATCCCAGCTCCCGTCCCTGCAGGAGGCTTTTTGCCTTTTGGTAGGCCGTCATTGTAAGAATTTGTTCTAAACTGACTTGCTTAGTTAAATAAAGGTTAAATAAAATAAATGATCGTACCATGATATGCCTGTCAGACAGACATACAGTAGTACACAGGTAATCT
This sequence comes from Salvelinus sp. IW2-2015, assembly GCF_002910315.2. NCBI lineage: Eukaryota > Metazoa > Chordata > Actinopteri > Salmoniformes > Salmonidae > Salvelinus > Salvelinus sp. IW2-2015. Next base: position 36,165,374 of record NC_036844.1, read on the forward strand.
GTACTGTACTGTACAATATACACTGAGTGTACAAAACATTAAGAACACCTACCTAATATMGAGTTGCACCCCCCCATTTTTCATACACACGGGAAACTGTTGAGTGTGAAAAAAKKCCCAGCAGCATTGCAGTTCTGGACACAAACCGGTGCACCTGGCACCTACTACCACACCCCGTTTAAAGGCATCTAAATCTTTTGCCCTGCCCATTCACCCTCTGAATGGCACACATACACAATCCATGTCTCAATTGTCTCAAGGCTTAAAAATTCTTAAACCTGTCTCTTTCCCTTCATCCACACTGATTGAAATGGATTTAACAAGTGACATCAATAAGAGACCACAGCTTACACCTTGGTCAGTCTGTGTCATGGAAAGAGCAGGTGTCCTTAATGTTTTGTTCACTCAGTGTATATTCCCACAGTACACATGGTTGTCGTTGTACACTGAGTGTACAAAACATTATGAACACCTGCTCTTTTCCATGACATAGACTGACCAGGTGAATCCAGGTCAGGTTAATATACAGTGGGGCAAAAAAAGTATTTAGTCAGCCACCAATTGTGCAAGTTCTCCCACTTAAAAAGATGAGAGAGGCCTGTAATGTTCATCATAGGTACACTTCAACGATGACAGACAAAATGAGAAAAAAAAATCCAGAAAATCACATTGTAGGATTTTTAATGAGTTTATTTGCAAATTATGGTGCCCTCTTTTGGTAATGGTGCCCTCTTTTGGGTAATTTGAGGTCCACCCTCAATCTTTTGAAACAATGATCTGGGTAGTGAATGGCCTAAATCCAGTGGTGGAAAAAGGACAACATTTTCGTACTTGAGTAAAAGTAAAGATACTTTAATAGAAAATGACTCAAGTCAAAGTGAAAGTCACCCAGTAAAATCCTACTTGAGTAAAAGTCTAAAAGTATTTGGTTTTAAATGTACTTAAGTATCAAAAGTAAATGCAATTGCACGCTCCAACACTCAGACATAATTTACAAACGAAGCATGTGTTTAGTGAGTCCACCAGATCAGAGGCAGTAGGGATGAGCAGGGATGTTCTGTGTTTAGTGAGTCCACCAGATCAGAGGCAGTAGGGATGAGCAGGGATGTTCTCTTGATAAGTGTGTGAATTGCACCATTTTCCTGTCTTTCTAAGCATTCAAAATGTATTGAGTACGTTTTTTTAGGAATGTATTGAAGTAAAAGTAAAAATTGTCAAAAATATAAATCATAAAGTACAGATACCCCCCAAAAAACTACTTAAGTAGTACTTTCAAGTATTTTTACTTAAGTACTTTACACCACTGCCTAAATCTATCACTAGAGCAACTACTCTTGTCCCGTTGGTCCCAGTATCTCTGGCCAAGAATGTCGGATCCTCACAGTGATCTAAACTGTCTGAGAAAGGGATCTTTGTTAGCTAATGCCCAAGTTAGACCAAAATGATGGAAAATATGCTTATTTTCCAGGACTACATCTTGTGAAAGGATGAAATAGCAAGAATAAATTAATCTAAATAATGTTTTTAATGAAAATATGGCAACCATTATTTGAATATGTTGGTAACCTGTTTTATAAAAGGGATAATTCCCTCGAAGCTGGTGTTTGAAGGATATATTGACACGGTTTGCTGGCCCTCAACAAACCCCACAGTTTGCCGTGCCAATAGATCCTCCAAACACCGGCTTTGTTGGCATTATCACTTAAATAAAACACAGGGAAATCACGTTTTTGATGCACTAGGCCTTTAAGGGAGGTTTTTGTGTTGTGCCAGCCATCAGTTGAGACACAGCATGCTCTTGAATACAGGGTGGGTGTCATGTTTTGAGAATACTACAATGGATTAAAATGGACCTTTTTACTTTCAAATGGTACCATATAGATGGTTGAAAGACCACACATCCGGGAATGTTGACTTGAATTGGGAATATATACCATTTAAAGCTGCAATATGTAGCACTCTGGCCAACCTGACCAAATTCACATAGAAATGTGTGTTATAGATCAGTCATTCTCATTGAACGCAAATCTAAGAAGCGGTAGATCTGTTTTATGTGCGCTCTACGTGTGATATTTCTATGCTTCCCATTCTTAAATTTAGTTTTTGCGTCTTTTACTTTCGTTTTTGTACACCAGCTTCAAACATCTGAAAATACAATATTTTTATAGAAAATATATTTCATAGCAGTTTAGATGGTACAATGATTCTCTACACTAAACTTGCTTGTTATGTCACATAAACRGAAATTATGCAAACTATTAGAAGTTTAGCAACCAGGAAACGGCAGAGCGATTTCTACATAGTGCATCTTTAATTTGACGTTTAACGGTYGGTGGAKCAGCGGTCATCTTTGTGGTAGTAATTAGAAGTTAAAATCTATTTTCAATTTAAATTTCAATGGTGTACCGGCTGCATTGCAGTGGTCTGAAGGGATAGGTCCATTCTAGGAATTATATTTCTATGACTGAAATGACACCCACCCTGTATTCAAGAGCATGTCTCAACCGACGGTGGGCACAAAACAAACACCTCAGATTATGTGAAATAGGGTCWAAGCTACAACACATGCAAATATGTTTTTAGATAATAGATAATTGTTGGTGAAGCATTTAAATGACATCAAATCTAAATATTTTCCAGTGATGAAGACATGGAATGGCTGGGTATGCAAAATGGTTCAACTTTAAGCACCTCTATCTACTGAATGGGTTTGGAATTCAGGTCCAAAAAGTGTCTTTCTGACCACTTCTACTATGGGCAAATATGTACAGTATGGAAAGTCTCCCATGACTATATACAGACCCAAGTAATATACATGTAAGTATGTGCAGGCCCTGCAGTTGATTCACGTCCTGTCCAATGGGGGTGTAATTGAAGCTGCCTCATGTTACAGAAGCATGGGATAGGCTCCTGTCCTGTTGGCTGTTCTGGCTTGGATAAGGCTAGTCTCATGTCAAGTGAGAGGTAAATACCTATATATACTCTACATAGCAAGGTAAGGTTACAGTGTGGACAGGTGAGATACAGGTGAATGCTCACTGGGCACACCACATCAACGTCAACAATTGGGTAATATTTTGTTGAGGCGTTGATCAATGAGCTTACAACCTATATTTATCCACTCAAAAAGACAGCCAGAAGTTTGTTGAATTCGCAATGTGTTATCACTATGCTTTTAACCAAAATAAAAGCACAACCAAATCCAATTGAAAACACTGTCTGAATGTTGGTTTAGTTGTCACCTAAATGTGTGCGCTTTCAGCCATAAAAAAAACAAAAAACACAACAAAGTTCAAATGGGAATACAATGCCAGATATGTTGTTTATTTATACAACAATGTAATGTGTTTTCACCGTGCTTTATCTTAAAGCAGAACCAAAATAACTAGATTGCAGTTGAGATTACATTAAAAGTACATGTTGCAAGTAATCAATGCTGTTCAAGATTCTGCACAGATTATTACAGCAATTGTGTAGATCTCCACAGACCTGCGACCTTTGCACGCTATCTTGAACATGCATGCTTTGATTATATAAGACATTTAAAGCTACAGTAACCTCAAAATATGGCCATGGATGTGTACATTAGTTTGTAAAATAACCTTCACTTTAGGATATTTACTGTTTTACAAAAGTCATATTGAATTCTGTTTGGTTGAAAACATGACCAAATATCCACATTTGAAGGAGATTATCTTCTTCTTGGATAGTTTAATCTGTGCCACTTACTAAGGGATGGATTCAATAACATCCACATAGTGGTTGTTAAATGGAGGTGTCGGAGGTGGAACTGCGTTAGAGCTGTCAAATCCACAAGTGGCTCGTTGCCTTACCTTATCATAGACACTGCATGCAATGAAACCACACCCGACTATAAACCGACAAATCCAACACAGCCTTCGTTACAAGTTCAAAAACTTGAATTAGACTGATAGGCTATAAATCCTCTCATCCAAATGAACATTTAAACATGCATTAGCCTAACATATGCTTGTCTCAAAGATTAAGCCATGCAAGTTTAAGTACACAGGGCCGGTACAGTGAAACTGTGAATGGCTCATTGGTTTGACATCAACAGTTTGATACTTGKGAGTTATTTCTAACATTGATACAGCCTACACTTAATACTTCTAAGGAAGGGAGTGGTTTGTGACACACAAAAGCAGCCACTCACCTACAGTATGTGTCAGCTCATACTGTAGATACAGCTCCAACACCGGCAAAACATCTGCTATGYGGATGTCGGCCAACGATGGTTAACGCTCGATCTGATTGAATCTGGGCCTTCGTTTGGTTTTAATTCCAGTTTTGGATTCACGCCTCCATCTCAACCAAAAATCTAAGTTAAAGAATAGGACTAAATCAAACACATTTTTAATAAAGTAATATTCTTTAACTTAGATTTTTGGTTGAGATGGAGACGTGAATCCAATATATTCCTTATGAACTTTTAAATTACATTTGAAATCAACCAAAGCTTGAAACCCTACACTCTTAGAAAAAAGGGTTCCAAAACGGTTATGCTGCTGTTCCCATAGGAGAACCCTTTTTGGTTTCAGGTAGAACCCTTTTTGGTTTCAGGTAGAACCCTTTTTGGTTTCAGGTAGAACCCTTTTTCGTTTCAGGTAGAACTCTTCAGGAAAGGGTTCTACAAGGAACCCAAAAGGGTTCCACCTGGAACTTTGCAAATACTATATAGGCCTAAATAGTCTCATTGATGATGTATGACTTTATAAAGTATCGTTCTACAGTGTTTAATTTGCTCTGTTAAACCTACCCTTTGAAATGACTTCCATAGCAACAGTGAATGTATTTTGTATTTAATTGGAGATCTCTCAATCATTCTCACCAGGGGAGCAACTTTCGGGACATGGCCCCCCCACGGTCTGAAATTGCATTTTTGTCCTGGACAATTTTATCATTGGAATGTGATACAAAACGAGGCTGCGTTGTGCTTTAGGACCACGCGGACGCCTCCAAGCGGTCGGGTAGGCTGTTTGGAGTGTTTATCCGTCTGGATTTCCCCCCCAAAATATATATATATAATAATTATGCCCCCCCCCACTTCTAAAACCAAAGTTGCGCCCCTGATTCTCAAGACAGCACATTGGTAATAGTTTGTAACAAATATCAAAGCTGGATGGGAGACCGAATGGATAGCTGTAGATACATCAACTTTCCAGTAGGAGGTGCTGTAGATAAATCAACTCTCCAGTAGGAGGTGCTGTATAGATCAACTCTCCAGTAGGAGGTGCTGTAGATAGACCAACTCTCTAGTAGGAGGTGCTGTAGATAGACCAACTCTCTAGTAGGTGGTGCTGTAGATAGACCAACTCTCTAGTAGGAGGTGCTGTAGATAGACCAACTCTCTAGTAGGAGGTGCTGTAGATGGATCAACTCTCCAGTAGGAATGGGCTGTAGATAGACCAACTCTCTAGTAGGAGGTGCTGTAGATAGACAACCTTCTAGTAGGTGGTGCTGTAGATAACCACTCTCTAGTAGGAGGTGCTGTAGATAGACAACTCTCTAGTAGGAGGTGCTGTAGATGGATCAACTCTCCAGTAGGAGGTGCTGTAGATAGACAACTCTCTAGTAGGAGGTGCTGTAGATAGACCAACTCTCCAGTAGGAGGTGCTGTAGATAGACCACTCTCTAGTAGGAGGTGCTGTAGATAGACCAACTCTCTAGTAGGAGGTGCTGTAGATGACAACTCTCTAGTAGAGAGTGCTGTAGATAGACCAAACTCTCCAGTAGGAGGTGCTGTAGAATAGACCAACTCTCTAGTAGGAGGTGCTGTAGATAGACCAACTTTCCTAAGTAGGAGGTGCTGTAGATGGATCAACTTCCTAGTAGGAGGCGCTGTAGATAGATCAACTCTCTAGTAGGAGGTGCTGTAGATAGACAACTCTCCAGTAGGAGGTGCTGTAGATACACAACTCTCCAGTAGGAGGTGCTGTAGATAGACAACTCCTAGTAGGAGGTGCTGTAGAATAGACAACTTTCTAGTAGGAGGTGCTGTAGATGGATCAACTCTCTAGTAGGAGGTGCTGTAGACAGATCAACTCTCCAGTAGGAGGCGCTGTAGATAGATCAACTCTCCAGTAGGAGGTGCTGTAGATAGACCAACTCTCCAGTAGGAGGTGCTGTAGATAGACCAACTCTCCAGTAGGAGGTGCTGTAGATAGACCAACTCTCCAGTAGGAGGTGCTGCCCGTCCCATTGCTTTTCTTTCTGCTAGTGAATATAACGTTAAAGATCTGACATTGTTTCAAAGGTAGAAATMTAACATATTTTATACAAGGTTTGTCTATGTTGAAAATGTGTTACAATGATGACATAATCATGTGGTTGAAATTCCACCTTAAAACAACAGTTGATGACTTTCTGCAAATTCAATGTATTTTACACGTAGATTCCACATCACAATACGTTGACAAATTATGTTGAAAAAAAACATCGATTCAACCAGTTTGTGCCCAGTGGGCATGTACAGRACACAGACATCTGACCACAGGTAAGAGTCTTCTCTTCATGTTAGAATAACAGACTCCACAAAGAAGAAAGTCCACGTCCCAACATGGTCAAAAGACGTGCACTACAAAGGGAACAAAGGGCCATTTGTGACACACACAACCAAGGGAGCTAGATTATTAAAGAAACACACAGTTCAGTTGTTTATGTACAAACAAACAAACAAACYAAGAGGTTTGTTGATAAGGAGTCCATATGTAAACAGGTCCTACATCCTCCCAGTCCCAGCATTTATCGGTGCTACATAGCATGGTTGGGGTCAATTCGAATTGAAGGCATCGAAAAATACCARCAATTTTAAATTGCTTCTCAAGAAACTATAAGTAAAAGCTATTTATTTCTAAAGTTTTTCCATTTATTGAAGTTCAAATTCAAATCACTTCCTGAATTGACTACCTTCAATTCGAATTGGCCCCAACCCTGCAAAATAGTAAGTACTGTAGTGGATGAGGTGGGTGAGGTGAATTTCTCCCATACTGTACAGTGAAGAGCTTGGAGCTTTGAGCACAAATCAATATTGTCCCTAAAGAGCAATCAATTTGCAGCAGTAATAGTCTGAAACAGCCCTCTCCAGGGCAGCCCTGGTCTTAATGGTATTAAATGAATGGTTCATTAAGCAGTAGTCCTCTAGTCCTCTGGCTGGAGCTGCAGGGTGGTGTGGAGAGAGGAGCAATAGATCGGTCAAATATCTRCTCTCCTTCTCCAGGCGGAGAGATGCCTTCATATCTCAGTCAGCGGGATTCAAGGGGTGGTAAAATAAATACTGTCCTTCCTCTTTTCTCCACTCTCCCCCTTTCTACCCACAGTCAGGATCCAATGAAAATCTGGGCAGATATGAAGGGGGTGGTAGTATCTCTCCCTCCTTCCCTCACCCATAGCGAGGGTCCATATCAGTAGGTAGACTGGGGGGGGATAGGATGTATTCCGTGAGGCCTCCATGTATGGTAGAGGAGGTCAGGCTCTTCCTGTTCTTCTTCATGGCCGACCGCCTCTGCCAGCGACACAGTAGCACCTCCACCTGTTATTGTTAAACCGATGACAGAAGAAATAAATAAATCATTTCATATAAATTCTCAGGTCGTTATTGTAAAAGAGAACGTGTTCTCAATGACTTACCTGGTTGCAGTTTTTTTCCGTGGTTAAACATACTGTCTGTATAATTTGCAGTAATAATCATGTTATGGGTTAGGGCTGATAGATTGTACATGGCTGTTTTGCATCTTTACTTTTTTATATAATTCTATACTCCTAGTATGAATAGATGGTTTTTATATATCCTTAGAGATTGAAAGAAGTGTTTGATTTTAAGCTCTTTGTGTATGAGAAGTGTAATTATGTAGTGGACTGCAGTGGATTGTAGCAATGCGTACTCCTTATAACTCAAGGCCTCTTCTGACTGATGAGAAGACCTGCGATATGCTCGGAGGAAATACTGGGTGATGGAAAAGTACCGAAACACATCTTTGTGGAAAGGAGGGGGTGAGAGCTCAGGGTATAAGGCGGCAGGTAGCCTAGTGGATAGAGCGTTGGGCCAGTAACCGAAAGGCAAAGGTCAAGGTCAAGGTCAAAATCTGTCGTTCTGCCCCTGAACAACCCACTGTTCCCCGGTAGGCCYTCATTGTAAATAAGAATTTGTTCTTAACTGACTTGCCTAGTTAAATAAAGGTTAAATTATAATATAATAATATAAATGGACACTGTCCTGAATGTATGTTCTCCGCTGAAGCATTCAGTCGAGTGTAATAAGTCTAGTTTGAGCTTTTTTTGGTGTACGCCTGGAGTTTGTACCAGAAATCTAGAACCTAACAGTACCTATAGCCAACAAAAACTTTTCATAAAATGCTCAAATACATTTGCAGATTGTCTGATAATTTTCTTGTTTTGTACCTGGATTTCATATCTTAAGAACTTTAAATACAATTGTCATCAATGAATAAAAAAAATTCACTGTAAAGTGTTTTGTTTACGGAATATCAAAGCATTGGTTTTAACCGCAGAGAAAAAGTTGCAATATGTCCCCTGCTTCCAGCAATCAGTCAATACTACTGCACATGGTTTTATCAGTAGTAAACCAGGTAGAATATAGGGAAAGATCTAGGCAATTTCTATGATTCTTTACAACATCGGGGACATGCAGAGATGCAGAGAATGAAGTTGAGTTACTTTTAAGTACTTCTAAGACAAGTTGTCATCTCCAACATTGTGACCTTCCATTACAGAGCTTTGCTTTGATGGGGATTTCGTCCTATACATTCAGTTGGGTTCCTCCACTGTATTCACTATTCCTTATTTGTATTGGGGATTGTGTTCGTGCTTGCCAATGGAAAATCTACAAACCTACAGAGCCGACCAGCCTATGTATTGTAGTGGATTGAGAAGGAAGGGGAGGACCATCCMCCTCAGTGAATTTCATAGTGAAACATAAAAAAAGTTATCATTTTTAGATAAAACTATACTAAATATATTAAAGTCACCAAATAATTGATTAAAACACTGTTTTGTAATGAAGGTCTATAGTAGCCTCAACAGCACTCTGTAGGGTAGCACCATGGTGTAGCCAGAGGACAGATAGTTTCAGACTTAAAAATCCACCAGATTTCTTACCGGCCAAAATATTTTTTTTTACATCTAAAATTACAACAACAACCAATTACACTAAACAAAAATAGATGAGCATGATTTTTTAAATGTTTCTAAAACAATACATGTATTACTAGTGAGAAGTAATGTGGTATATTGTTTAATAAAAACATTTGTGACCTGAGTCTTAACCAAAATATTACAGATGAGACAAGAATTTTCTCCTGCCCCTTTACAGGCGGGAGGTCACCATGGTAACACAACTGGAGTCATGTTTCTGCCTGTAGGGTTGAGTCTGCCCCTTGGGCGGCGGGAGTTACCGTGGTAACGCAACTCAGTCATGTTTCTGGCTGTAGGGTTGAGTCTGCCCTTACAGGCGGGAGGTTACCGTGGTAACGCAACTCGAGTCATGTTTCTGGCTGTAGTTGAGTCTGCCCCTTTACAGGCGGGAGGTTACCGTGGTAAGCAACTCGAGTCATGTTTCTGGCTGTAGGTTGAGTCTGCCCCTTTACAGGCGGGAGGTTACCGTGGTAAACGCACTCGAGTCATGTTTCTGGCTGTAGGGTTGAGTCTGCCCTTTACAGGCGGGAGGTTCCGTGGTAACGCAACTCGAGTCATGTTTCTGGCTGTAGGTTGAGTCTGCCCCTTTAGGGGAGATTACCGTGGAACGCAATGGAGTCATGTTTGCTGGCTGTGGGTTGGTCTGCCCTTTACAGGCGGGAGGTTACCGTGAAACGCAACTCGAGCATGTTTCTGGCTGTAGGGTTGAGTCTGCCCCTTTACAGGCGGGAGGTTACCGTGGAAACGCAACTCGAGTCAGTGTTCTGGCTTGTAGGGTTGAGTCTGCCCTTTACAGGTGGGAGGTTACCGTGGAACGCAATCGAGTCATGTTTCTGGCTGTAGGGTTGGTCTGCCTTTACAGGCGGGAGGTTACGTGGTAACGCAACTCGAGTCATGTTTCTGGCTGTAGGGTTGAGTCTGCCCTTTACAGGCGGGAGGTACCGTGGTAACGCAACCAAGTCATGTTTCTGGCTGTAGGGTTGAGTCTGCCTTTTAGACAGGCGGGAGGTTACCGTGGTAACGCAACTCGAGTCATGTTTCTGGCTGTAGGGTTGAGTCTGCCCCTTTACAGGCGGGAGGTTACCGTGGTAATGCAACTCGAGTCATGTTTCTGGCTGTAGGGTTGAGTCTGACTAGTGGAAGCATTGTCTTCTCTTCCCTAGCAGTTGGAACTCAAAAATAGAAAAACAACCTAGCTTGTGAGCAAAACAATGTAAATAGCCAAGAAACTGAAGGACAAAGTCTCACTTCAGTAGWCTTTTGTTTCAAGTAATTTAGACCAACTTTTATGCATGTGCGCAGAGCTTCTAAAAATGAATCTTTCACTCAGCTCTTTATGTTCGCACAGCCCCCAGCCAGGCAGTGTTGCATAAATACTTTCCAAACTGCAGCATTTATTTTACTATAAATGTGATCATACTTATTCATAAATGCGAGTGAAATGCTCGCACTGTGGAGCCCTGACCACCCGCCAACAATAAACATCTTATGCCAAAATCTACCCTCATTTGGCAGGTGGCGGATGTTAATTTTTGGCCCTGGTTCTCAGCCCCTTCCATTGACTTACACAGTAATTATGACAACTTCAGAGCTCTTGCTCTTCATTCAAAGACATAGTCGTGGACACTCTTACTGACAGTTGTGACTGCTTTGCGTGATGTATTGTTGTCTCTACCTTCTTGCCCTTACTTAGACAATATACCACAGGTGTGATGCAAAATGACTCGTTTACGAAATGGGGATAAATATACCTGAATTTGTCCAATAGTAACTCTCGTCTGTGCACAATAATGTTTGTACCACTTTTTGCGCTGCTACCAAGTTGTGCTGCTGCCATGTTGTGTTGCTACCATGCTGTGTTGTCATGTGTTGCTGCCTTGCTATGTTGTTGTACTCTTTATGTGGTCTCTCTTGTTGTGATGTGTGTTTTTCCCCCGCAGGAGGCCTTTTGCCTTTTGGTAGGCCGTCATTGTAAATAAGAATTTGTTCTTAACTGACTTGCCTAGTTAAATAAATAAAGATGAAATAAAACAACTGACATGTTGTCCACCCAATCAAAGGATCAGAGAATGAATCTAGTACTGAAAGCATAAGCTACAGCTAGCTAGCACTGCAGTGCATAAAATGTGGTGAGTAGTTGACTCAAAGAGAGAGAAAGACAATAGTTGAACAGTTTTGAACAAATTCAGTTCTTACAAAATGAAAGAGAAGTGAGAGAGAAAGAAAGCTAGCTATATTTCTTTGTATGTTTGTTTTCTCCACTTTTCACTTCCTTAGCTAGCAAATGCAGCTAGCTAGTTTAGCCTACTCAAACACTCGGCTCAAATAGTGAGTGATGCTATGTTAGCTAGCTGGCTATGGTTATCCAACACTGGAAGTCTTCCAAGTCAAGGTAAGCTTTTGGTTTTAMACATTTATTGCCACCGGTGCCTGCCGGTGTTGCTGCTAAACTTCTTGCTGACTACACTGTACTGAATGATTTTAGTGGCTTTAGAGAACAGCGCGAAGATACAACGAGCAAAGTGATTATGCTGTTTGTATGTGGCTGCTATGAAAGTGAGCTGTGTTTGTGGAAAATCAGCTGTGAATTCATTCCGCCGATTATGTTGAAAAACCTTTCTTAAACAGAACGAAATGCAACTGTTGGACTAATGATTACACCCTAGATCGGCTAGATGCAGGCAAGAGTGTGCAAGGCGATATTGAATGTCACCTTGATTACAGATTTTTTTTCTCTCGACCTAAGCACCTACGTTGTAAACTTTCATTTGTAGGCTAGGTTGTAGCAACCTCATAGCAGGTTTACTAACTCATTAGTTCTAGTAGCTATGTTGACTATGACGTGACAACGATGTAGGCTGTGTGTAGCGGTAAGCAGTCATGATATGAAGGTTTGGCTTGGAAAGGTTTTTCGCCTGGTCACAGACAGCTGATGTGTTGTGCACTGAAGTCCACAACCGAAGGGAAAAGGGAGAAGGAATTATATATACAAAGAGCAAAGTGAAATTATCATGCTGTCTTTATATGGCTGCTATGAAAGTGAGCTGTGTTTGCGTGTGATCAGGGGTATATTAATTCTCCCGATTCTGTTGAAAAACGTCTTTTAATGAAAGAAAACAGAACAAAATGGGGAGAAACATACCTGAATTTGTCCAATAAAACTCTCATTTGCAACTTCTGGACTAATGATTACACCCTAGATCAGCTAGATGCAGGCAAGAGTATGCAAAGCGGTATTGAATGTGTTACTGTCTGTCACTTTGATTACTCAAAGTTCTCTCAACCTGTGTACCTACACTARCGTTCAAAAGTTTGGGCTCACTTAGAAATGTCCTTGTTTTTGAAAGAAAAGCACATTTTTTGTCTATTAAAATAACATCAAATTGATCAGAAATACAGTATAGACATTTTTTAAGTTGTAATTGACTATTGTAGCTGGAAACGGCAGATTTTTTATGGAAAATCTACATAGGCGTACAGAGGCCCATTATCAGCAACCATCACAGACTGGCCAAGAAAATGAAAAGATTAAGATGAGCAAAAGAACACAGACTCTGGACAGAGATATGGCTTTTTCTTTGCAACTCTGCCTAGAAGGCCAGCATCCCGGGGTCGCCTCTTCACTGTTGACGTTGAGACTGGTGTTTTGCGGGTAC
>NC_036844.1:36182470-36213216 GCF_002910315.2 Salvelinus sp. IW2-2015
TATGTGGTCTCTCTTGTTGTGATGTGTGTTTTTCCCCCGCAGGAGGCCTTTTGCCTTTTGGTAGGCCGTCATTGTAAATAAGAATTTGTTCTTAACTGACTTGCCTAGTTAAATAAATAAAGATGAAATAAAACAACTGACATGTTGTCCACCCAATCAAAGGATCAGAGAATGAATCTAGTACTGAAAGCATAAGCTACAGCTAGCTAGCACTGCAGTGCATAAAATGTGGTGAGTAGTTGACTCAAAGAGAGAGAAAGACAATAGTTGAACAGTTTTGAACAAATTCAGTTCTTACAAAATGAAAGAGAAGTGAGAGAGAAAGAAAGCTAGCTATATTTCTTTGTATGTTTGTTTTCTCCACTTTTCACTTCCTTAGCTAGCAAATGCAGCTAGCTAGTTTAGCCTACTCAAACACTCGGCTCAAATAGTGAGTGATGCTATGTTAGCTAGCTGGCTATGGTTATCCAACACTGGAAGTCTTCCAAGTCAAGGTAAGCTTTTGGTTTTAMACATTTATTGCCACCGGTGCCTGCCGGTGTTGCTGCTAAACTTCTTGCTGACTACACTGTACTGAATGATTTTAGTGGCTTTAGAGAACAGCGCGAAGATACAACGAGCAAAGTGATTATGCTGTTTGTATGTGGCTGCTATGAAAGTGAGCTGTGTTTGTGGAAAATCAGCTGTGAATTCATTCCGCCGATTATGTTGAAAAACCTTTCTTAAACAGAACGAAATGCAACTGTTGGACTAATGATTACACCCTAGATCGGCTAGATGCAGGCAAGAGTGTGCAAGGCGATATTGAATGTCACCTTGATTACAGATTTTTTTTCTCTCGACCTAAGCACCTACGTTGTAAACTTTCATTTGTAGGCTAGGTTGTAGCAACCTCATAGCAGGTTTACTAACTCATTAGTTCTAGTAGCTATGTTGACTATGACGTGACAACGATGTAGGCTGTGTGTAGCGGTAAGCAGTCATGATATGAAGGTTTGGCTTGGAAAGGTTTTTCGCCTGGTCACAGACAGCTGATGTGTTGTGCACTGAAGTCCACAACCGAAGGGAAAAGGGAGAAGGAATTATATATACAAAGAGCAAAGTGAAATTATCATGCTGTCTTTATATGGCTGCTATGAAAGTGAGCTGTGTTTGCGTGTGATCAGGGGTATATTAATTCTCCCGATTCTGTTGAAAAACGTCTTTTAATGAAAGAAAACAGAACAAAATGGGGAGAAACATACCTGAATTTGTCCAATAAAACTCTCATTTGCAACTTCTGGACTAATGATTACACCCTAGATCAGCTAGATGCAGGCAAGAGTATGCAAAGCGGTATTGAATGTGTTACTGTCTGTCACTTTGATTACTCAAAGTTCTCTCAACCTGTGTACCTACACTARCGTTCAAAAGTTTGGGCTCACTTAGAAATGTCCTTGTTTTTGAAAGAAAAGCACATTTTTTGTCTATTAAAATAACATCAAATTGATCAGAAATACAGTATAGACATTTTTTAAGTTGTAATTGACTATTGTAGCTGGAAACGGCAGATTTTTTATGGAAAATCTACATAGGCGTACAGAGGCCCATTATCAGCAACCATCACAGACTGGCCAAGAAAATGAAAAGATTAAGATGAGCAAAAGAACACAGACTCTGGACAGAGATATGGCTTTTTCTTTGCAACTCTGCCTAGAAGGCCAGCATCCCGGGGTCGCCTCTTCACTGTTGACGTTGAGACTGGTGTTTTGCGGGTACTATTTAATGAAGCTGCCAGTTGAGGACTTGTGAGGCGTCTGTTTCTCAAACTAGACACTCTAATGTACTTGTCCTCTTGCTCAGTTGTGCACCGGGGCCTCCCACTCCTCATTCTATTCTGGTTAGAGCCAGTTTGTGAAGGAAGTAGTACACAGCGTTGTACGAGAGCTTCAGTTTCTTGGCAATTTCTCGCATGGAATAGCCTTCATTTCTCAGAACAAGAATAGACTGACGAGTTTCAGAAGAAAGTTCTTTGTTTCTGGCCATTTTGATACTGTAATCGAACCCACAAATGCTGATGCACGAGATACTCAACTKGTCTAAAGAAGGCCAGTTTTATTGCTTCTTTAATCAGAACAACAGTTTTCAGCTGCACTAACATACTTGCACAAGCGTTTTCTAATGATCAATTAGCCTTTTAAATGATAAACTTGGATTAACTAACACAATGTGCCATTGGAACACAGGAGTGATAGTTGCTGATAATGGGCCACTGTACGCCTATGTAGATATTCCATTCAAAATCAACCGTTTCCAGCTACAATAGTCATTCACATTGTTTTTATTGTGGATTCCCATTAGCTGCCGCCAAAGCAGCAGCTACTCTTCCTGGGGTCCAGCAAAATTAAGGCAGTTTATAATTTTTTTAAACATTACAATACATTCACAGATTTCACAACACACTGTGTGCCACCAGGCACCTACTCCACCAATACCACATATATACAGTACTGAATCCATGTGTATGTATAGTGCGTATGTTATCGTGTGTGTGCGTGCATGTTTGTGTTGCTTCACAGTCCCCGCTGTTCCATAAGGTGTTTTTTAAAATCTAATTTTACTGCTTGCGTCAGTTACTTGATATGGAATAGAGTTCCATGTACTCATGGCGCTATGTAGTACTGTGTGCCTCCCATAGTCTGTTCTGGACTTAGGGACTGTGAAGAGAGCTCATGGGTGTCCGAGCTGTGTGCCAGTAGTTTAGACAGACAGCTCGGTGKATTACACATGTCAATACCTCTCAGAAATAAAAGTAGTAATGAAGTCAATCTCTCCTCCACTTTCAGCCAGGAGAGATTGACATGCATATTATTAATATTAGCTCTCTGTGTACATCCAAGGGCCAGCCGTGCTGCCCTGTTCTGAGCCAATTGCAATTTTCCTAAGTCCTTTTTTGTGGCACTTGACCACACGACTGAACAGTAGTCAAGGTGCGACAGTGAGTGTTTTGTTCCAAATACAGAGCTTTTAGTTTTATAAATATTTAGTCCTAACTTATTCCTTACCATCCATTCTGAAACTAACTGCAGCTCTTTGCTGAGCGTTGCAGTCATTTCAGTCACTGTAGTAGCTGACGTGTATAGTGTTGAGTCATCCGCATACATAGACCCCCTGACTTTACTCAAAGTCAGTGGCATGTCGTTAGTAAACATTGAAAAAAGCAAGGGGCCTAAACAGCTACCCTGGGGAATTCCTGATTCTAACTGGATTATATTTGAGAGGCTTCCATTATAGAACACATTATGTGTTTTGTTGAGACAGGCAACTCTTGATCCACATTATAGCAGGGGGTGTAAAGCCATAAGACATACGTTTTTCCAGCTGCAGAGTATGATCGATAATGTCAAAAGCTGCTCTGAAGTCTAACAAGACAGCCCCCACAAMAATTTTATCATCAATTTCTCTTAGCCAATAATCAGTCATTTTATTTTAATTCAAATCAAATTCTATTGGTCACATACACATGGTTAGCAGATGTTAATGCAAGTGTAGCAAAATGCTTGTGCTTCTAGTTTCGACCATGCAGTAATATCTAACAAGTAATCTAACAATTTCACAACAACTACCTTAAAGACACAAAGTAAAGGAATGAATAAGAATATGTACAGTTGAAGTCGGAAGTTTACATACACTTAGGTTGGAGTCATTAAAACTCGTTTTTCAACCACTCCACACATTTCTTGTTAACCTCTTTCAGCTAGGGGGCAGAATTTTTATGTTTGGAAAAATAACGGTTCGCCAAAGGTAAACAGACTATTTCTTCAGATGCAGATGCACATATAATTGACAGATTAGGATAGAACACTCTAAGTTTCCAAAACTGGCAAAATATTGTCGTGAGTATAACAAACTGATTTTGCAGCGACAGATGTAGCTCGACATTCTCTTTCTCTGTAGTATTGAATAGGTTACCGTCCGGTTGAAATATTATGGATTATGTATGTTAAAAACAACCTGAGGTTGATTATAAAAAACGTTTGACATGTTTCTACGAACATTACGGATACTTTTTGAATTTCCGCTGCCTTTCAGGACGGAACGAGCCTGTGGTTTTCTGAACATAACGCGCAAACCAAATGGCGGTTTTTGGTTATAAAACAAATTTATCGAACAAAATAACATTTATTGTGTAACTGGAGTCTCGTGAGTGCAAACATCCGAAGATTATCAAAGGTAAGCGATTAATTTTATTGCTTTTCTGACTTTCGTGACCAAGTAATTTGAGGCTAGCTGTTCTTAGTGTTTTGTCTAGTGATTGATAAACTCACAAACGCTTGGATTGCTTTGCTGTAAAGCATATTTTCAAAATCTGACAAGATAGGTGGATTAACAACAAGCTAAACTGTGTTTTGGTATATTTCATTGTGATTTCATGATTATAAATATTTTTTGTAATATTTTGAATTTTGTTGCAATATTGTTTGTTTAATGTTCATTGTGTTCTGAGATTATCGATACTAGTTGTATTAATATCACTCCGCTAAAGGATCCGTGCGCAAGAAGTTAACAAACTATAGTTTTGGGACGTCGGTTAGGACATCTACTTTGCATGACACAAGTCATTTTTCCAACAATTGTTTACAGACAGATTATTTTACTTACAATTCACTGTATCACAATTCCAGTGGGTCAGAGGTTTACATACACTAAGTTGACTGTGCCTTTAAACAGCTTGGACAATTCCAGAAAATGATGTCATGGCTTTGAAGCTTCTGATAGGCTAATTTACATAATTTGAGTATTTGGAGGGGTACCTGTGGATGTATTTCATGGCCTACCTTCAAACTCAGTGCCTCTTTGCTTGACATCATGGGAAAATCAAAAGAAATCAGCCAGGACCTCCACAAGTCTGGTTCATCCTTGGGAGCAATTTCCAAACGCCTGAAGGTACCACGTTATCTGTACAAATAATAGTATGCAAGTATAAACACCATGGACCACGCAGCCGTCATACCGCTCAGAAGGAGACGCTTTCTGTCTCCTAGAGATGAACGTACTTTGGTGCGAAAAGTGAAAATCAATCCCAGAACAACAGCAAAAGGACAGTGTGAAGATGCTGGAGGAAACAGGTACAAAAGTATCTATATCCACAGTGAAATGAGTCCTATGTCGAAATAACCTGAAAGCCGCTCAGCAAGAAGAAAGCCACTGCTCAAAACCGCCATAAAAGGCCAGACTATAGTTTGCAACTGCACATGGGGACAAAGATCTACTTTTCGAGAAATGTTCTCTGGTCTGATGAAACAAATATAGAACTGTTTGGCCATAATAACCATCGTTATGTTTTGAGGAAAAAGGGGGAGGCTTGCAAGCTGAAGAACACCATCCCAACCGTGAAGCATGGGGTGGCAGCATTATTTTGTGGGTTGCTTTGCTGCAGCTCACAAAATAGATGGCATCATGAGAAGGAAAATGATGTGGATATATTGAAGCAACATCTCAAGACATCAGTCAGGAAGTTAAAGCTTGGTCGCAAATGGATCTTCCAAAGGACAATGACCCCAAGCATACTTCCAAAGTTGTGGCAAAATGCTTAAGGACAACAAAGTCAAGGTATTGGTGGCCATCACAAGCCCTGAACTCAATCCTATAGAACATTTGTGGGCAGAACTGAAAAAGCGTGTGTGAGCAAGGAGGCCTACAACCCTGACTCAGTTACACCAGCTCTGTCAGGAAGAATGGCCAAAATTCACCCAACTTATTGTGGAAGCTTGTGGAAGGCTACCCGAAACGTTTGACCCAAGTTAAACAATTTAAAGGCAATGCTACCAAATACTAATTGAGTGTATGTAAACTTCTGACCCATTGGGAATGTGATGAAAGAAATAAAAGCTGAAATAAATCACTCTACTATTAGTCTAACATTTCAGATTCTTAAAATAAAGTGGTGATCCTAACTGACCTAAGACAGGGAATTTTTACTAGGATTAAATGTCAGGAATTGTGAAAAACTAAGATTAAATGTATTTGGCTAAGGGGGATGTAAACTTCCGACTTCAACTGTACATATAAATATATGGATGAGGATTGCCGTGCGGCATAGGCAAGATGCAGTAGATGGTATAGAGTACAGTATATACATATGAGATGAGTAATGTAGGGTATGTAAACATTATATAAAGTGTCATTGTTTAAAGTGAGTAGTGATACATTATTACATTCAAATTTGTATTATTAAAGTGGCTAGAGATTAGTCAGTATGTTGGCAGCAGCCACTCAATGTTAGTGATGGCTGTTTAGCAGTCTGATGACTTGAGATAGAAGCTGTTTTTCAGTCTCTCGGTCCCAGCTTTGATGCACCTGTACTGACCTCACCTTCTGGATGATAGCGGGGTGAACAGGCAGTGGCTCGGGTGGTTGTTGTCCTTGATGATCTTTTTGGCCTTCCTGTGACATCGGGTGGTGTAGGTGTCCTGGAGGGCAGGTAGTTTGCCCCCGGTGATGCAGACCTCACTACCCTCTGGAGAGCCTTACGGTGTGGCGGAGCAGTTGCCGTACCAGGCGGTAATACAGCCCGACAGGATGCTCTCGATTGTGCATCTGTAAAGTTTGTGAGTGTTTTCGGTGACAAGCAAATTTCTCCTGAGTACGGTGTCTGTGTGGGTGGACCATTTCAGTTTGTCCGTGATGTG
The DNA here is from genome assembly GCF_002910315.2 of Salvelinus sp. IW2-2015. Lineage (NCBI taxonomy): Eukaryota > Metazoa > Chordata > Actinopteri > Salmoniformes > Salmonidae > Salvelinus > Salvelinus sp. IW2-2015. Next base: position 36,189,142 of record NC_036844.1, read on the forward strand.
TACGCCGAGGAACTTAAATCTTTCCACCTTCTCACTACTGTCCCGTCGATGTGGATAGGGGGGTGCTCCCTCTGCTGTTTCCTGAAGTCACGGTTATCTCCTTTGTTTTGTTGAGTTGAGTATGAGGTTATTTTCCTAACACACACTCCGAGGGCCCTCACCTCCTCCCTGTAGGCCGTCTCGTCGTGTGGCGGGAATCAAGCCTACCACTGTAGTGTCGTCTGCAAACTTGATGATTGTGTTGGAGGCGTGCATGGCCACGCAGTCATGGGTGAACAGGGAGTACAGGAGAGGGCTGAGAATGCACCCTTGTGGGGCCGCAGTGTTGAGGATCAGCGGGGTGGAGATGTTGTTTCCTATCCTCACCACCTGGGGGCGGACCGTCAGAAAGTCCAGGACCCAGTTGCACAGGGCGGGGTCAAGACGCAGGGTCTCGAGCTTAATGACGAGTTTMGAGGGTACTATGGTGTTAAATGCTGAGCTGTGATCGATGAACATAGGTATTCCTCTTCTCCAGATGGGTTAGGGCAGTGTGCAGTGTGGTTGCGATTGCYTCGTCTGTGGACCTATTGGGGCGGTAAGCAAATTGGAGTCGGTCTAGGGTGTCAGGTAGGGTGGAGGTGATATGATCCTTGACTAGTCTCTCAAAGCACTTCATGATGACGGAAGTGAGTACATCGAGCGATAGTTGTTTAGCTCAGTTACCTTAGCTTTCTTGGGAACAGGAACAATGGTYGCCCTCTTGAAACATGTGGGAACAGCAGACTGAGATAGGGATTAATTGAATATGTCCGTAAACACACCAGCCAGCTGGTCTGCGCATGCTCTGAGGACGCGGCTAGGGATGCCGTCTGGGCCGGCAGCCTTGCGAGGGTTAACACGTTTAAATGTTTTACTCACGTTGGCTMRAGTGAAGGAGAGCCCGCAGGTTTTGGAAGCGGGCCGTGTCAGTGGCACTGCATTGTCCTCAAAGCGAGCAAAGAAGTTGTTTAGTCTATCTGGGAGCAAGACGTCGGTGTCCGRGACGGGGCTGGTTTTCTTTTTGTAATCCGTGATTGACTGTAGACCCTGCCWCATACGTCTCGTGTCTGATCCATTGAATTGCGACTCTACTTTGTCCCTATGCTGACGCTTAGCTTGTTTGATTGCCTTGGAGGGAATATCTACACTGTTTGTATTCGGTCATGTTTCCTGTCACCTTGCCATGATTAAAAGCAGTGGTTCGCACTTTCAGTTTTGCGCGAATGCTGCCATCAATCCATGGTTTCTGGTTGGGGAACGCTTTAATAGTCACTGTGGGTACAACATCACTTATGCACTTGCTAATAAACTTGCTCACCGAATCAGCGTATACATCAATGTTGTTGTTTGAGGCTATCCGGAACATATCCCAGTCCACATGATCGAAGCAATCTTGAAGCGTGGAATCTGATCGGACCAGCGTTGAACAGACCTGAGCACGGGCGTTTCCTGTTTTAGTTTCTGTCTATAGGCTGGGAGCAACAAAATGGAGTCGTGGTCAGATTTGCCGAAAGGAAGGCGAGGGATGGCTTTGTATGCGTCGCGGAAGTTAGAGTAGCAATGATCCAGAATGCTGTCAGTCCAGGTCACGCATTCGATAAGCTGATAAAATTTAGTGAGCCTTGTTTTCAGATTAGCTTTGTTAAAATCCCCAGCTACAATAAATGCAGCCTCAGGACATGTGGTTCCGAGTTTACATAGAGTCCAATGAAGTTCTTTCAGGGCCGTCGAGGTGTCTGCTTGGGGGGGGGGGGTATACACGGCTGTGATTATAATTGAAGAGAATTCTCTTGGTAGATAATGCGGTCGGCATTTGACTGTAAGGAATTCTAGGTCAGGTGAACAAAAGGACTTGAGTTCCTGTATGTTGTTATGATCACACCACGACTCGTTAATCATAAGGCATAAACCCCCGCCCTTCTTCTTACCAGAGAGATGTTTGTTTCTGTCGGCGCGATGCGTGAAGAAACCGGGTGGCTGTACCGACTCTGATAATGTATCCCGAGTGAGCCATGTTTCCGTGAAACAGAGAATTTTACAATCTCTGTTGTCTCTCTGGAAGGCAACCCTTGCTCGAATTTCATCTACCTTGTCAAGAGACTGGACATTGGCGAGTAGTATACTCGGGAGCGGTGAGCGATGTGCCTGTCTACGGAGCCTGACCAGAAGACCGCTCTGTCTGCCCCATCTGCGGCGCTGTTGTTTTGGGTCGCCTACAGGGATCCGATCCATTGTCCTGGGTGGTGGTCCAAACAGAGGATCCGCTTTGGGAAAGTCATATTCCTGGTCATAATGTTGGTAAGTTGACGTTTCTCTTATATTCAATAGTTCTTCCCGGCTGTATGTAATAAGACTTACATACAGTGCTGTGCTTGTTTAGTGTCCTTCCCTATAAGCGTGCTGAAATTCTGTTGTCAATTTGTTTACTGTGAAATAGCATTGTATCTGGTCAAACACAATTTTTCCAGAAGTTTAGTAAGGGTTGGTAACAGGCTGATTGGTCAGCTATTTGAGCCAGTAAAGGGGGCTTTACTATTCTTGGGTAGCGGAATGACTTCAGCTTCCCTTCAGGCCTGAGGGCACACGCTCTCTAGTAGGCTTAAATTGAAGATGTGGCAGATAGGAGTGGAAATAGTTTGCTATTATCCTCAGTAATTTTCCATCCAGATTGTCAGACCCCGGGGGCTTGTCATTGTTGATAGACAAGAATAATTTTTTCACCTCTTCCAAACTGACTTTACGGAATTCAAAAGCACAATGCTTGTCTTTCATAATTTGGTCCGATATACTTGGATGTGTAGTGTCAGTGTTTGTTGATGTCATACTTAAGTTTGCTTATCTTGCCAATGAAAAAGGCATTAAAGTAGTTTGCGATATCAGTGGGCTTGGTGACGAATGAGACATCTGATTCACTGAATGAAGGACCCGAGTTATATTTTTTCCCCAAAATGTAATTTAAGGTGCCCCAATGCTTTCTACTATCATTCTTTATATAAGTTATCTTTGTTTCATAAATGTTATAATTTTTTATTTATTTAGGTTAGTCACATGATTTATTAATTTGCAGTAAGTTTGACAAATCACTTGGGCTGCCAGACTTAATTGCCATACCTTTTGCCTCATCCCTCTCAACCATACAATTTTTCAATTCCTAATCAATCCAAGGGGATATAGCAGTTTTTACAGTCATTTTCTTAATGGGCGCATTCTTATTAGTAACTGAAATAAGTAGTTTCATAAATGCATCTAGAGCAGCATCTGGTTGATCCTCATTACACACCACGGACCATCAAATATTCTTTACATCATCAACATATGAATAACTACAAAACTTATTGTATGACCTCTTATACACTATATTAGGCCCAGCCTTTGGAACTTTAGTTTTCCTAGATATGGCTATTATATTGTGATCACTACATCCTATGGATTTGGATACTGCTTTAAAGCAAATATCTGCAGCATTAGTAAAGATGTGATCAATACATGTTGAGGATTTAATGCCTGTGCTGTTTGTAACTACCCTGATAGGTTGACTGACAACCTGATCCAGGTTGCAGGCACTGGTTACAGTTTGAAGTTTTTTCCTGAGTGGGCAGCTTGATGATAGCCAGTCAATATTTAAATCACCCAGACAATATACCTCTCTGTTGATATCACATACATTATCAAGCATTTCACACATTATCCAGATACTGACTGTTAGCACTTGGTGGTCTATAGCAGCTTCCCACAAGAATGGGCTTTAGGTGAGGCAGATGAACCTGTAGCCATATTACTTCAACACTATTTAACATTAGATCGTTAACAATGTCTACACTGTATTTCTGATCAATTTGATGTTATTTTAATGGACAGAAAAGTAGTTTCTTTCAAGAACAAGGACATTTCTAAGTGACCCCAAACTTTTGAACGGTGGTGTACATTGTAAACTTCCATTCATATGGTAGGTTGTAGTAACCTCATGATGGTTGTAGGGAACATTTGAGTATCATGTGGTAGCCTAAACCTATGGATGTTACATTGAGCTGGTTGAATGGAATATGAATGAAAGTCATCCAATATGCTGTAATAGAAATAAGGCCKAAAAATATTGTCCTCCCTCGTCATCATCCCTCATCCACTGATGTACTGTGGATGAATACATGAAATTGAATTGTGATGATAACAGTGAATGAACTTGGCACACAATGTACTTCGTTTTCCATTTTCTTTTTAAAATCAGGAATAATACTTGATTTAATTGTGTATGAAATTGTTATGGTAAAAAAAATGCATAAAAGGAGAGTAATTACCCATAATTCTGCACCTTTCTATAGCTGCATCATCATGATGTCGTGACTGCAAAGAAAATCAGTTGATCCACTGGGACTTTTAAAAGACAGATTAACTTTCTGTTTTGTCCGCTTAGACTAAAGTATGTTTGTGCTAGTCTTTTTTCAGTAAGTCGTGTTCTTTTGATTATTAATGTAATGGCAATTTTGACTTATCATTTCGTTTAGATGAATGTATTTATGTTTTGAGAAGGCAACTACATATTGAAAATGTATTTTAAATGTTTTGCATTAGGCCACTGAGTTAGTTCTGTGTCATGTGAACATCGCCATGAAAATAGACAATATTGTAAAACATTTATTATTGAGAAAAACTGTTAATAAAGGCAAAATACAAATAGTTATACAATATACAGTACCAGTCAAAAGTTTGGACACACCTACTCATTCATGGCTTGTTCTTTATTTTTACAATTTTATACATTGTAGAATAATAGTGAAAACATCAGAACTATGAATTAACACATATGTAATCATGAAGTAACCAAAAAAGTGTTAAACAAATGAAAATATATTTTATATTTGAGATTCTTCAAAGTACCCACCCTTTGCCTAGATCAAATCAAATCAAGTTTATTTTATATAGCCCTTCGTACATCAGCTAATATCTCGAAGTGCTGTACAGAAACCCAGCCTAAAACCCCAAACAGCAAGCAATGCAGGTGAGACACAGAGCTTTGACAGCTTTGCCTAGAGGACAGTTGGCCTTCTCTCAACCAGCTTCATGAGGAATGCTTTTCCAACAGTCTTGAAGGAGTTCCCACATATGCCGAGCACTTGTTGGCTGCTTTTCCTTCACTCTGCGGTCCAAGTCATCCCAAACCATCTCAATTGGGTTGAGGTTGGGTGATTGTGGAGGCCAGGTCATCTGATGGAAAACTCCATCACTCTCCTTCTTGGTCAAATTGCCCTTACACAGCTTGGAGGTGTGTTTTGGGTCAATGTCCTGTTGAAAAAAGAATGATAGTACCACTAAGCGCAAACCAGATGGGATGGCGTATTGCTGCAGAATGCTGTGGTAGACATGCTGGTTAAGTGTGCCTTGAATTCTAAATAAATCACAGACAGTGTAAGCACCCTTACACCATCACACCACCTCCGCCATGCTTCACGGTGGGAACCACATATGCGGGGATCATCCGTTCACCTACTCTGTGTCTCACAAAGACACAGCAGTTGGAACCAAAAATCTCAAATTTGTACTCATCAGACTAAAGGACAGATTTCCACTGGTCTAATGTCCATTGCTTGTGTTTCTTTTTCTTGGCACAAGCAAGTCTCTTTTTATTATTGCTGTCCTTTAGTAGTGGTTCCTTTGCAGCAATTGTACCATGAAGGCCTGATTCATGCATTCCCCTCTGAACAGTTGATGTTGAGATGTGTTCTGTTACTTGAACTCTGTGAAGCATTTATTTGGGCTGCAATCTGAGGTGCAGTTAACTCTAATGAACTTATCCTCTGCAGCAGAGGTAACTCTGGGTCTTCCTTTCCTGTGGAGGTCCTCATGGGAGCCAGTTATCACAGCGCTTGATGGTTTTTGAGACTGCACTTGAAGAAACTTTCAAAGTACTTGAAATCTTCCGGATTTACTGACCGTCATGTCTTAAAATAATGGACTGTCATTTCTCTTTGCTTATTTGAGCTGTTCCTGCCATAATATTGACTTGGTCTTTTACAAAATAGGTCTATCTTCTGTATATCACCCCTACCTTGTCACAACACAAGTGATTGGCTCAAACACATTAAGAAGGAAATAAATTCCACAAATTAACTTTTAACAAGGCACACATGTTAATTGAAATGCATTCCAGGTGACAACCTCATGAAGCTGGTTGAGAGAATGCCAAGAGTGTGCAAAGCTGTCATCAAGGCAAAGGGTGGCTACTTTGAAGAATCTCAAATATAACATATAATTAGATTTGTTTAACACCTTTTTAGGTTACTTCATGGTTCCATATGTGTTATTTCATAGTTATGTCTCCACTATTATTCTACAATGTAAAGAAAAACCCTGGAAAGAGTAGGTGTGATCAAACTTTTGATTGGTACTGTATACACATATACAGTATATACAGTGTACGGTGCATTCAGAAAGTATTCAGACCGCTTGACTTTTTACACATTTTGTTATGTTACAGCCTTACTTTAAAATGGATTAAATAAAAAAAAAATCCTCATCAATCTACACAAAATCACCCCATAATGACAAAGCAAAAACATGTTTCTAGAAATGTTTGCAAATGTATAAAAAAATAAAGACAGAAATACCTGATTTACATAAGTATTCAGACCCTTTGCTATGAGATTTGAAATTGAGCTCAGGTGCATCCTGTTTCCATTGATCATCTATGTTTCTACAACTTGATCAGAGTCCACCTGTGGTGGAACATGATTTGGAAAGGCACACACCTGTCCATTTAAAGTCCCACAGTTGACAGTGCATGTCAGAGCAAAAACCAAGCCATGAGGTCGAAGGAATTGTCTGTAGAGCTCCGAGACAGGATTGTGTCAAGGCACAGATCTGGGGAAGGGTACCAAAAACGTTCTGCAGCATTGAAGGTCCCCAATAACACAGTGGCCTCCATCTTTCTTGAATGGAAGAAGTTTGGAAGCACCAAGACTCTTCCTAGAGCTCCAGAGTTCCACTGTGGAGATGGGAGAACCTTCCAGAAGGACAACCATCTCTGCAGCACTCCACCAATCAGGCCTTTATGGTAGAGTGGCCAGACGGAAGCCACTCCTCAGTAAAAAGCGCAACCCCACTTGGAGTTTCCCAAAAGGCATCTAAAGACTCTCAGACCATGAGAAACAAGATTCTCTGGTCTGATGAAACCAAGATTGAACTCTTTGGCTTGAATGCCAAGTGTCACGTCTGGATGAAACCTGGCACCATCCCTACGGTGACGCATGGTGGTGGCATCATGCTGTGGGGATGTTTTTCAGCCGCAGTGACTGGGAGACTAATCAGGATCAAGGGAAAGATGAACAGAGCAAAGTATAGTGAGATTCTTGATGAAAACCTGCTCCAGAGCACTCAGGACCTCAGACTGGGGCAAAGGTTCACCTTCCAGTAGGACAACGACCATAAGCACACAGCCAAGACAACGCAGGCGTGGCTTTGGGACAAGTCTCTGAATGTCCTTGAGTGGCCCATCCAGAGCCCGGACTTGAACCCGATTGAACATCTCTGGAGTGACTCTCCCCATTCAACCTGACAGAGCTTGAGGATCTGCAGAGAAGAATGAGAGAAACTCCCCAAATACAGGTGTGCCAAGCTTGTAGCATCATACCCAAGAAGACTTGAGGCTGTAATCGCTGCCAAAGGTGCTTCAACAAAGTACTGAGTAAATACTTATGCAAATGTGATATTTCTGTGTTTTCAAGTTCTAAAAACCTGTTTTTGCTTTGTCATTATGGGGTATTGCATGTAGAGCAGTGGTTCCCAAATTTGTTATAGTCCCGTACCCCTTCCACCATTCAACCTCCAGCTGTACCCCCTCTAGCACCAGGGTCAGTGCACTCTCAAATGTTGTTTTTTGCCATCATTGTAAGCCTGCCACACACACACACACACAAACACACACTATACGATACATTTATTAAACATAAGAATGAGTGTGAGTTTTGTCACAACCCGGCTCGTGGGAAGTGACAAAGAGCTCTTATAGTACCAGGGCACAAATAACAATATAATAATAATCACAAATTTTGCTCTTTATTTAGCCATCTTACATATAAAACCTTATTTGTTGATCAAAAATTGTGAATAACTCACCACAGGTTAATGAGAAGGGTGTGCTTGAACCATACAACCATGCAATATTGGGTTGTATTGAAGAGAGTCTCAGTCTTAAATCATTATCCACACACAGTCTGTGCCTGTACTTTGTTTTTTCATGCTAGTGAGGGCCGAGAATCCACTCTCACATAGGTACGTAGTTGCAAAGGGCATCAGTGTCTTAACAGCGCGATTTGCCAAGGAAAGACATTGAGCGCAGCCCTATCCAGAAATCTGGCAGTGATTAAATTACATTTTCACAGAACCGCTTGTTGCAATTTCAATGAGGCTCTCTTGTACAGATATCGGTAAGTGGACTGGAGGGATAACGAATCCAGTTCATGTCGTCCGTTTCGGGAAAGTACCTGCGTAATTGCGCACTCAACTCACTCAGGTGATTCGCTATATCACATTTGACATTGTCCGTAAGCTTGAGTTCATTTGCATACAAAAAAAATCATACAATGATGGAAAGACCTGTGTGTTGTCCCAGAAAAGAGCTCCAACTTCTTAATCATAGCCTCAGTTTTGTCCTGCACATTTAATATAGTTGCGGAGTACCTGTAATCCTAGATTCAGATCATTCAGGCGAGAAAAAACATCACCCAGATAGGCCAGTCGTGTGAGAAACTCGTCCTCATGCAAAGCAGTCAAACAAGTGGAAATGATGGTCAGTAAAGAAAACTTTAAGCTCGTCTCTCAATTTAAAAAAAACTTGCCAATACTTTGCACTTCTGTATGTTGTAAAAGCGTTACATGGTCGCTGACCATATCATTGCATAATGCAGAAAATACTAAGTTTTCACTGTAGTGTCCAAAACATCTTTCAAGCAGTCAGGCATTCGCTTGGCAGCAAGAGCCTCTCGGTGGATGCTGCAGTGTACCCAATTGGCGTCGGGAGCAACTGCTTGCACGTGCGTTACCACTCCACTATGTCTCCCTGTCATGGCTTTTGCTCCATCAGTACAAATACCAACACATCTTGACCACCAAGTCCATTTGATGACATAAAGCTGTCCAGTACTTAAAAAATATCGCCTCAAGTTGTCCTGGTTTCCAGTGGTTTGCAGAAGATCCTTCTTCCTTAATGGACCCCCCATAAACGTAACGGACAAATACCAGGAATTGTGCCAGGCCCGCCACGTCTGTTGACTCATCCAGCTGTAACGCATATAATTCACTGGCTTGTATGCGAAAAAAACAAAACATCTCCTGCCATGTCACTGATGTGTCATGAAACAGTGTTGTTTGATGAAGGCGTTGTCCAGCAGCAGCAGGAAGAATACATTTCTTCACATGGGGCTTGCCTGTCCTAGCCACTAGGTAGCTCACCATATAAGATGCTTCTAGCCCCTCTTATTAATGGTATCTGTTGCTTTTATACATGTCTTATTACTCGAACGTAGTCTTTATTCTCGCTCGAAAAGCTCCTGTGGCTTTTCAAATTGTCATGTTTCGTTTCTAAATGTCTGCGCAAGAGTGAAGGTTTCCCGCGAGAGAGTAACGGTTAATGTGATTGGAATTATTTGACTAGGCTAGGTATGAGACTAGGTATGTGACATTGTGTTGTAATTTCGCTAAACAAATAAACACTATTTTTGGCAGTGAAACGAGGCTACTCAGGCGAGAGAAAAAAAACTCACCCAAATGTATAGTCCCATTGGACAATGTAAATGCACTGTTTGAAAATGTGAAGAATCATTTTTTTAATTTGGCGTACCCCCGGCGGCATTGCGCGTACCCCCACCCAGTTTGGAAATACCTGGTGTAGATTGATGAGAGAATTTTTTTTTCAATCAAGCTTAGAATAAGGCTGTAACGTAACAAAATGTGGAAAAAGTCAAGGTGTCTGAATACTTTCCGAATGCACCGTATGTATAAATATATATATTTAAAAAAATTATATTTACCAGTGGTAGAAGGTAAATTGAAAGAAAAAACTGGAGGCTACGTCCCTAATGGCTTCCTATTCCTGATCAAAAGTAGTGCACTATACAGGAAATAGGGTGCCATCTGGTGCCATCTGATCTTTGTTTGCTATACTCGGCCTTGTCTCAGGATGGTAAGTTGGTGGTTGAAGGTATCCCTCTAGTGGTGTGGGGGCTGTGCTTTGGCAAAGTGGGTGCTGTTATATCCTGCCTGTTTGGCCCTGTCCGGGGGTATCATCGGATGGGGCCACAGTGTCTCCTGACCCCTCCTGTCTAAGCCTCGGCACAGCCAAAAGAGGACTGGCCACCCCTCATAGCCTGGTTCCTCTCTAGGTTTCTTCCTAGGTTTTGGCCTTTCTAGGGAGTTTTTCCTAGCCACCATGCTTCTTCACCTGCATTGCTTGCTGTTTGGGGTTTTAGGCTGGGATTCTGTACAGCACTTTGATATATCAGCTGATGTAAGAAGGGCTATATAAATTGATTTGATTTGATATGCATCCACTACCTGTTCTCTGAAGAAGCTGGTCGTCAGGGTGTAGAGGATGGGGTTCAGGGCACTGTTGATGGGTAATATGAAGATCACCACCCAGGATGAGATGGTACCTGGAGGGGGAGAGAGAGGGAGTGAGAGGTGTGTGCATGTGGGGTGGGGTGTGTGTGTGTGTGTGTGTGTGTGTGTGTGTGTGTGTGTGTGTGTGTGCTTGTGTATTTGCTCCCTTAAAAAAAGATTACCAAAAATGAATTAATACAAATACTGAGCTACAGCTGTCTCTTATACACATCTAGATGTGTATAAGAGACAGGTGTGTGTGTGTGTGTGTGTGTGCTTGTGTATTACCTGCAGTGTTGGGGAGTAGTGAATTTCATGTAGGTCAACTAGTAATTTAACTTTGTTTTTCATTAGCTTGGTGTAGTTGAACTCAATTCAAATCTTGGTAGTGTTTCCACTAGTTAATAGCTTTTTTTTTTTACCATGTCACAGTGTAGCTAACTACTGGAACTACACACTATTATTTTACCATGTAGCGGTATAGTTAACTACTGGAAATACACACTACTGTTTTACCATGTAGCGGTGTAGCTAACTACTGGAACTACACACTACTGTTTTAACATGTAGCGGTGTAGCTAACTACTGGAACTACACACTACTGTTTTAACATGTAGCGGTGTAGCTAACTACTGGAACTACACACTACTGGCGTTGTCCCGGGTGGCGCAGTGGTCTAGGGCACTGCATCGCAGTGCTAGCTGCGCCACCAGAGTCTCTGGGTTCGCGCCCAGGCTGGGCTGGGTTCGCGCCCAGGCTCTGTCGCAGCCGGCCGCAACCGGGAGATCCGTGGGGCGACGCACAATTGGCATAGCGTCGTCCGGGTTAGGGAGGGTTTGGCCGGTAGGGATATCCTTGTCTCAGTATGTAAAAAAAATACAAAATAATAAAATGTATGCACTCTACTGTAAGTCGCTCTGGATAAGAGCGTCTGCTCTTGGCCGGTAGGGATATCCTTGTCTCAGTATGTAAAAATGTAATAAAATGTATGCACTCTACTGTAAGTCGCTCTGGATAAGAGCGTCTGCTAAATGACTAAAAATGTAAAATGTACTGTTTTACCGTGTAGCTAACTACTGGAACTACACACTACTGTTTTAACATGTAGCGGTGTAGCTAACTATTGGAACTACACACTACTGTTTTACCATGTAGCGGTGTAACTAACTACTGGCACTACACACTACTGTTTTAACATGTAGCGGTGTAGCTAACTATTGGAACTACACACTACTGTTTTACCATGTAGCGGTGTAGCTAACTACTGGAACTACACACTACTGTTTTACCATGTAGCGGTGTAGCTAACTACTGGAACTACACACTACTGTTTTACCATGTAGCGGTGTAGCTAACTACTGGAACTACACACTACTGTTTTCACAAAAATAAAATATGGGTGAAGTAGGCAATTGTTTCCTTTCTTTTTCGGCATCAGACCTGCCTAATTCTCACTTGAAACAGTATTTACCTGGCATCTCGACCTACAACAGGGACAGTATTTACCTGGTATCTCGACCTGCAACAGGGACAGTATCTACCTGGCATCTCAACCTACAACAGGGACAGTATTTACCTGGTATCTCGACCTGCAGCAGGGACAGAAATTACCTGGTATCTCGACCTGCAGCAGGGACAGTATCTTGACCAGGAAGATGGGGATCCAGCAAAGGGCGTCAGAGAAGACGATGAAGAAGAACCTGTTAGCTACAGCCACATCTCTGTGTAGCCTGCTCCTCAGGTCTGTAACAGAACAACATGTTAGCTACAGCCACATCTCTGTGTAGCCTGCTCTTCAGGTCTGTAACAGAACAGTCTGTTAGCTACAGCAACGTCTCTGTGTAGCCTGCTCTTCAGGTCTGTAACAGAACAGCCTGTTAGCTACAGCAACGTCTCTGTGTAGCCTGCTCTTCAGGTCTGTAACAGAACAGCCTGTTAGCTACAGTCAGGTCTCTGTGTAGCCTGGTCCTCAGGTCTGTAAACATAACAGCCTGTTAGCTACAGTCAGGTCTCTGTGTAGCCTGGTCCTCAGGTCTGTAACAGAACAGCCTGTTAGCTACAGTCAGGTCTCTGTGTAGCCTGGTCTTCAGTTCTGTAACAGAACAGCCTGTTAGCTACAGTCAGATCTCTGTGTAGCTTGGTCTTCAGGTCTGTAACAGAACAGCCTGTTAGCTACAGCCAGGTCTCTTTGTAGCCTGGTCCTCAGGTCTGTAACAAAACAGCCTGTTAGCTACAGCCAGGTCTCTGTGTAGCTTGGTCTTCAGGTCTGTAACAAAACAGCCTGTTAGCTACAGCCAGATCTCTGTGTAGCCTGCTCCTCAACAAAGCTTCAACTACAAATAATATTCAAGTAAGAGATTGTTTACTTTTTACAAGAGGGTTCAGAGTTCACTTGTGGTCTTCCTTTACAGGGCCTGAAAGTATTCACACCCCTTGACCTATTCCACATTTTTTTGTGTTCAGCTTGAATTTAAAATAGATAAAATTAAGATTTTGCGTCACTGGCCTACACACAATGCCCCATAATGTCAAAGTGGAATTATGCTTTTAGAAATGTTTACAAATTCCTTAAAAATTTAAAGCTGAAATGTATTGAGTCAATAAGTATTCAACCTCTTTGTTGTGGCAAGCCTAAGTTCAGGAGTAAAAATGTGCTTAACAAGTCACATAATAAGTTGCATGGACTCACTCCGTGTGCAATAGTGTTTAACATGATTTTTGAATTACTTCACCAGTGAATTTCAAACACATAGTTAACCACAAAWGCAGACATTGAATWTTCCTTWGAGCATGGTGAAGTTATTAATTACACTTTGGAAGCTGAATCAATACAACCAGTCACAACAAAGATACAGGCGTCCTTCCTAACTGAGTTGCCGGAGAGGAAGGAAACCGCTAAGTGATTTTATCATGAGGCCAATGACTTTAAATAGGTTACAGAGTGTAGTGGCTGTGACAGGAGAAAACTGAGGATGGATCAACAACATTGTAGTTATTCCACAGTGTGAATCTAAATGACAGAATGCAAAGGAGGAAGCTTGTACAGAATTTAAAACAAATCCTAAACATGCACCCTGTTTATAATAAGGCACAAAAGTCAGACTGCTAAAAAAATTGGCTAAGAAATGTACTTTATGTCCAGAATACAAAGCATTATGTTTGGTTGAAATCCAACACAACACATCACTGAGTACCACTCTTCATACAGTATTTTCAAGCATGGTGGTGGCTGCATCATGTTATGGGTATGCTTGTCATCGGCAAGGACTTTAGTTTTTTAGGATAACAATAAATGGAATAGAGCTAAGCACAGGCAAAATCCAACAGGAAAACCTGGTTCAGTCTGCTTTCCAACAGACACTGGGGGACAAATTCACCTTTCAGCAGGACAATAACCTAAAACACAAGGTTCGTTCCTACACACATTGAGTCACGTGGCCGTGGCTTGCTAGATAAAGCAGGCACACAGGTATTGAGGCATTCAGTTACTGTTATATTGAACGTCAGAATGGGCAAAACGAGTGACCTAAGTGACTTTGAGCGTGGTATGATCTTCGGTGCCAGGTGTGCCGGTTCCAGTATCTCAGAGACAGCCATCCTCCTGGGATTTTCACGCACGACAGTGTCAAGGGTTTACCGAGAATGGTGCTACAAACAAAAACACATTCAGTCAGCGGCAGTCCTGGGGACGAAAACTGCTAGTTGATGAGAGGTGGAAGGACAATGGCAAGAATCGACAAGAACAGGCAGGCCACAAACAGGCAGATAACGGCGCAGTACAAAAGTGGTGCAGAATCTCGGTACGCTCAACTCCTTGGTCCTTGTCACGGATGGGCTATTGCAGCAGATGACCACACTGGACTCCACTCCTATCAGCTAAAAACAAGAAGTGGCTCCAGTAGAAAAACATCACCTGGTCCGACGAATCCTGGTTCCTATTGCGTCATGCTGATGACAGGTTCAGGATTTGGCGTAATCAGCACGAGTCAGAGGCTGGTGGCACCTTAATTGGGGAGAATGGGCTTGTGGTAATGACTGGAGCGGAATCAGTGGAATGGAATCAAATAGATCAAACACACGGTTTCTGGGTGTTTATTGCCATTCCATATGCTCCGTACCGGCCATTACTATGAGCAGTTCCCCTCAGCAGCCTCCACTGGCATGAGTCCATGGCCCCATCCTACCTGGTGTCAACTGGCCAATGAGTGTACACATTGATTGCTCTAAATGTTGAAAATGCGTGGGCACGGGAGAGAAACAAACTGGTGCAGTTTGAGTTCATGTGGCGGAGTGTGATGCAGCGCTGGAGAAAGGGGTGTGAGCTGGTGGGTCAAGGCAGGGTGACGTGTTTGTATGTGTTTGTTTTGTATTTAAAAAATGTAAAAACATACAAAAAAATGATGTTCCTGAGTGGCCTAGTTACAGTTTTGACTTCAATCGGCTTGAAAATATATGGCAAGACTTGGAAATGGTTGTCTAGCAATGGTTAACAACCAACTTGATTGAGCTTGAATATTTTTTGTATAATAATGTGCAAATATTGTATAATCCAGGTGTGCAAAGCTCTTGGAGACTTACCCAGAAAGACTCACAGCTGTAATCACTGACAAAGGTGAATCTAACACTCTCAGGAGTGTGAATAATTATGTAAATGAGATATTTCTGTATTTCATTTTTAATAAATGTGCAAAAATGCCCTAAAAACACATTTTCACTTTCTCATTATGGGATATTGTGATGTCATTATGGTATATTGTGATGTCATTATGGGGTATTGTGATGTCATTATGGGATATTGTGTGTAGATGGGTGAGAAAAACATATATTGAATCCATTTTGAATTCAGGCTGTAACACAACATGTGGAACAACTCCAGAGGTATGAATACTTTCTGAAGGGACTGTACTGTTAGCATTGATTCCAGTCTTATAGATGGAGTAGAACATGGAGGAGTAGGAGAACACTATCACCAGGAAGGCTACCAGGTTCAGACCTATGGAGACACCACACACACAGTGCAGAATAAACACATGCATACACAGGGGGAGACCCAGTGCAGAATTAACACACACACACACACTCGTTATAGGAGAACACTATCACCAGGAAGGCTAACAGGTTCAGACCCTTAGAGAGAGATTTTAGATATTTAGAAACCTTTTAATTGCACAATTTAGAGAGAGCGAGGGAGAAGGAGAGAGAGAGAGAGAGAGAGAGAGAGGAGAGAGAGAGAGAGAGAGAGAGAGAGAGAGAGAGATAGAGGATACACTGTGCATGAGAGAAATACATGCAGGCTGGCAGGCACACACACACACACACACACACACACACACACACACACAAGTCCGAAGGAATATTCCGATAGAGTATCCTTTTGCAGTGGGTTTCTCCTGTCTGTCAGAGTGTAGGGGGAAGCAGACCCCGTTGCGACCATAGTAGTTTCCAAACAGATCGTCGTTCAGCAAGGGAACCACAGCGATGATGAACCCCAGCACCCAGATAGACACTAGCACCACCTAGTGGGGAGATATGGTACAACATACTGTCTATAGGCCCTATAGCACAGTATTCACATCTTACCCTGGAGGTCCAGACTACTGGTGGTTTTCTGTTCTACCTGATAGTGTCCCAGGTCTAAATCAGTGCCTGATTAAAGGGAAAGAATGAAAAGAAGCCTTTGAGGTCCAGAGTTGGAATTGAAGGGATAAAATGTGACTGACTGGCTCAAACCGGGGGAGGCAGGTAGCCTAGTGGTTAGAGAGTTGGGCCAGTAACTGAAAGGTTGCTGGATTGAATCCCCGAGCTGACAAGGTAAAAATCTGTTGTTCTGAACAAGGCAGTTAACCCACTGTTCCCAGTGGGTTGTCATTGTAAATAAGACATTCTTCTTAACTGACTTGCCTAGTTAAATTGAAAATGTGTTTTTTACTTTGGATAAAAGTAGAGACTCAGAGCTAGAAAATGCTATATCACACACTACAGTTGAGGAACAATGGGAAAGAAATTCTGCTTTGAAAATTTGATAACTTTGTAACCCCACTTTTGAGAAAATGGCCCTTGAATGTGATACTGGAGAGCTCTTCTTTGCCTACACCCATTTAACATCATTCACACCCTCTTAAGCCTTAGCCCCACCCTTCTCTTTAAGGATTCACATGTGAGGCCATGTGCTAAACAGAGTGAGTACAGTGGTTGTTTAGTACACCAAAGATTTCATGACTAAATGCTGGTTTATACTTCGTCTATCGACATGTCTGTAAACAGTTGTCTCAGTGACATCATGAACATTCTATTGACGTCTGACATCAAACTTGTCATTGTCGTTATGAAAAAACACAAAAATGACAGGCTGCATGACATCAGCAGCCTGGTGGTCCAAAATATCATAACTGGTGTATTTTAACACCAATAAGTCCATCTATTTCAAAATGAATTCAGTAAATGTCAATTTTAACACCAATAAGTCCATCTATTTCAAAATTATTTTAGTATATGTCAATCTAGTAAAACAGGCAACTAATAGCAACTTTCTAAACAATGGTTTGGTTTGTTTCTAGCTTGTTAGCTAGTTAGTTAGCTAACTTTAAGTTAGCTGGCTAGGCAATTCAAATAATGACTGTATCATATAGCTGACAGCATCTTAACTTTAGCAAAGTTGATTCATTATTACAGGAAAATAAACTCACAACAAGATCATTATTTACAAGTTAATGGCGACCTAATTATAGAAAATAGGATGTGAGTGTGACAAAATAAAAGCAGGGCATTCCACTGGAGAATTTTAAAACTTGGACACTGTCTCATATCCTAATTTCACTTTGGTGCAGGTCATGTTGTTCTTCACATTACCGTCTCTGGTAAACACACACTATATCAAATGAAATGAAAGTTTATTTGTCACATGCACAGGATACAGAAAGTGTAAAGGGTACAGTGAAATGGTTACTTGCATGATGGAGTCTTTTGTTTAGATATGTAGCTAGCTAGTTAACCTCTTTGGGCTGCAGGGGCAGTATTGAGTAGCCTGGATAAAAGGTGCCCATTTCAAACGGCCTCGTACTCAATTCTTGCTCGTACAATAGGAGATATAATAATATTCAAGTAAGAGATTGTTTAACTTTTTCACAAGAAGGGTTAGAGTTCATTGTGGTCTCTTTACAGGCCTGAAAGTATTCACCCCCTTGACGTATTCCAACTTTTTGTGGTTCAGCTTTGAATTTAAAAGTAGATAAAATTAAGATTTTGCGTCACTGGCTAACACACAATGCCCATAAGTCACAAGTGGAATTATGCTTTTAGCAAACTGTTTACAAATTCCTTAAAAATTTAAAAGCTGAAATGTATCTGAGTCAATAAGTATATCAACTCTTTGTTGTGGCACACCTAAGTTCAGGGAGTAAAAATGTGCTTAACAAGTCAATATAAGTTGCATGGACTCACTCCGTGTGCAATAGTGTTTAACATGATTTTGAATCTACTTCACCAGTGAATTTCAAACACATAGTTAACGCCACAAAGTGCAGACATTGATCTTCCTTGAGAGCATGGTGAAGTTATTAATTACACTTTGGAAAGCTGAATCAATACAACCAGTTACAACAAAGATACAGCGTCCTTCCTAATGAGTTGCCGGAGGAGAAGGAAACCGCTAGTGATTTTATTCATGAGGCAATGACTTTAAATAGGTTACAGAGTGTAGTGCTGTGACAGGAAAAACGAGGATGGATCAAACAAATTGTAGTTATTCCACAGTGTGAATCTAAATGTACAGAATGCAAAGGAGGAAGCTTGTACAGAATTTAAACAAATCCTAACAGGCACCCTGTTTAATAATAAGGCAACAAAAGTCAGACTGCTAACAAATTGCCTAAGAATGTACTTTATGTCCAGAATACAAAGCATTATGTTTGGTTGAAATCCAACACAACACATCACTGAGACCCACTCTTCATAGCAGTCATTTTCAAAGCATGGTGGTGGCTTGCATCATGTTATGGGTATGCCTTGTCATCGGCAAGGACTTAGTTTTTTAGGATAACAATAAATGGAATAGAGCTAAGCACAGGCAAAATCCAACAGAAACCTGGTTCAGTCTGCTTTCAACAGACACTGGGGGACAAATTCACCTTTCAGCAGGACAATACCTAAAACACAAGGTTCGTTCCTACACACATTGAGTCACGTGCCGTGGCTTGCTAGAATAAGCAGGCACACAGGTATTGAGGCATTCAGTTACTGTTATATTGAACGTCAGAATGGGCAAAACGAGTGACCTAAGTGAGCTTTGAGCGTGGTATGATCTTCGGTGCCAGGTGTGCCGGTTCAGTATCTCAGAGACCAGCCATCCTCCTGGGATTTCACGCACGACAGTGTCAAGGGTTTACCGAGAATGGTGCTACAACAAAAACACATTCAGTCAGCGGCAGTCTGGGGACGGAAAACTGCTAGTTGATGAGAGGTGGAAGGACAATGGCAAGAATCGACAAGAACAGGCAAGGCCACAAACAAGGCAGATAAGGCGCAGTACAAAAGTGGTGCAGAATCTCGGTACGCTCAACTCCTTGGTCCTTGTCACGGATGGCTATTGCAGCAGATGACCACACTGGACTCCACTCCTATCAGCTAAAAAAAGAAGTGGCTCCAGTAGAAACAACTACCTGGTCCGACGAATCCTGGTTCCTATTGCGTCATGCTGATGAACAGGTTCAGGATTTGGCGTAATCAGCACGAGTCAGAGGCTGGTGGCACCTTATTAGGGGAGAATGGGCTTGTGTAATGACTGGAGGCGGAATCAGTGGAATGGATCAAATAGTCAAACACACGGTTTCTGGGTGTTTATTGCCATTCCATATGCTCCGTACCGGCCATTCTATGAGCAGTTCCCCTCAGCAGCCTCCACTGGCATGATCCATGGCCCATCCTACTGGTTGTCAACTGGCCAATGAGTGTACACTTGATTGCTCTAAATGTTGAAAATGCGTGGGCACGGGAGAGAAACAAACTGGTGCAGTTTGAGTTCATGGGCGGGAGTGTGATGCAGCGCTGGAGAGGGTGTGAGCTGCGTGGGTCAAGGCAGGGTGACGTGTTTGTATGTGTTGTGTTTGTATTTAAAAAATGTAAAACATACAAAATGATGTTCTGAGTGGCCTAGTTACAGTTTTGAGACTTCAATCGGCTTGAAAAATATATGGCAAGACTTGGAAATGGTTGTCTAGCAATGGTTAACAACCAACTTGATTGAGCTTGAATATTTTTTGTATAAATAATGTGCAAATATTGTATAATCCAGGTTGTGCAAAGCTCTTGGAGACTTACCCAGAAAGACTCACAGCTGTAATCACTGGACAAAGGTGAATCTAACACTCTCAGGAGTGTGAATAATTATGTAAATGAGATATTTCTGTATTTCATTTTTAATAAATGTGCAAAAATGCCTAAAAACACATTTTCACTTTCTCTTATGGATATTGATGATGTCATTATGGTATATTGTGATGTCATTATGGGGTATTGTGATGTCATTTGGGATATTGTGTGTAGATGGTGGAGAAAAACATATATGAATCCATTTTGAATTCAGGCTGTAACACAAACATGTGGAACAACTCCGAGGTATGAATACTTTCTGAAGGGACTGTACCTGTAGCATTGATTCCAGTCTTATAGATGGGATAGAACATGGAGGAGTAGGAGAACACTATCACCAGGAAGGCTACCAGGTTCAGACCTATGGACGACACACACACACAGTGCAGAATAAACACATGCATACACAGGGGGAGACCAGTGCAGAATTACACACACACACACACTCGTTATAGGAAAACACTATCACCAGGAAGGCTAACAGGTTCAGACCTTAGAGAGAGATTTTAGATATTTAGAAACCTTTTAATTGCAACAATTTAGAGAGAGCGAGGGAGAAGGAGAGAGAGAGAGAGAGAGAGAGAGAGGAGAGAGAGAGAGAGAAGAGAGAGAGAGAGAGAGATAGAGGATACACTGTGCATGAGAGAAATACATGCAGGCTGCAGGCACACACACAACACACACACAAACACACACACAACCACACACACACAGTCCGAAGGAATATTCCGATAGAGTTATCCTTTTGGCAGTGGGTTTCTCCTGTCTGTCAAGAGTGTAGGGGAAGCAGACCCCGTTGCGACCATAGTAGTTTCAAACAGATCGTCGTTCAGCAAGGGAACCACAGCGATGATGAACCCCAGCACCCAGATAGACACTAGCACCACCTTAGTGGGGAGATATGGTACAACATACTGTCTATAGGCCTATAGCACAGTATTCACATCTCCCTGGAGGTCCAGACTACTGGTGGTTTTCTGTTCTACCTGATAGTGTCCCAGGTCTAAATCAGTGCCTGATTAAAGGGAAAGAATGAAAGAAGCTTTGAGGTCCAGAGTTGGAATTGGAAGGGATAAAATGTGACTGACTGCTCAAACCGGGGGAGGCAGGTAGCCTAGTGTTAGAGAGTTGGGCCAGTACTGAAAGGTTGCTGGATTGAACCCCCGAGCTGACAAGGTAAAATCTGTTGTTCTGAACAAGGCAGTTAACCCACTGTTCCCATGGGTTTGTCATTGTAAATAAGGACATTCTTCTTAACTGACTTGCCTAAGTTAAATTAAATGTGTTTTTTACTTTGGATAAAAGTAGAGCCTCAGAGCTAGAAAATGCTATATCACACACTACAGTTGAGGAACAATGGGAAAGAAATTCTGCTTTTGAAAATTTGATAACTTTGTAACCCCACTTTTGAGAAAATGGCCCTTGAATGTGATACTGGAGAGCTCTTCTTTTGCCTACACCCATTTAACATATTCACACCCTCTTAAGCCTTAGCCCCACCCTTCTCTTTAAGGATTCACATGTGAGGCCATGTGCTAAACAGAGTGAGTACAGTGGTTGTTTAGTACACCAAGAGATTCATGACTAAATGCTGGTTTATACTTCGTTCTATCGACATGTCTGTAAACAGTTGTCTCAGTGACATCATGAACATTCTATTGACGTCTGACATCCAACTTGTCTTGTCGTTATGAAAAAACACAAAAATGACAGGCTGCATGACATCAGCAGCCTGGTGGTCCAAAATATCATAACTGGTGTATTTTAACACCAATAAGTCCATCATATTTCAAAATGATTCAGTAAATGTCAATTT
Organism: Salvelinus sp. IW2-2015; assembly: GCF_002910315.2. Lineage (NCBI taxonomy): Eukaryota > Metazoa > Chordata > Actinopteri > Salmoniformes > Salmonidae > Salvelinus > Salvelinus sp. IW2-2015. The sequence continues at coordinate 36,210,935 of NC_036844.1, forward strand.
TAACACCAATAAGTCCATCCTATTTCAAAATTATTTAGTATATGTCAATCTAGTAAAACAGGCAACTAATAGCAACTTTCTAAACAATGGTTTGGTTTGTTTCTAGCTTGTTAGCTTAGTTAGTTAGCTAACTTTAAGTTAGCTGGCTAGGCAATTCAAATAATGACTGTATCATATAGCTGACAGCATCTTTACTTTAGCAAAGTTGATTCATTATACAGGAAAATAAACTCACAACAAGATCATTATTTACAAGTTATGGCGACTAATTATAGAAAATAGGATGTGAGTGTGACAAAATAAAAGCAGGGCATTCCACTGGAGAATTTAAAACTTGGACACTGTCTCATATCCTAATTTCACTTTGGTGCAGGTCATGTTGTTCTTCACATACGTCTCTGGTAAACACACACTTATATCAATGAAATGAAAGTTTATTTGTCACATGCACATGGATACAGAAAGTGTAAAGGGTACAGTGAAATGGTTACTTGCATGATGGAGTCTTTTGTTTAGATATGTAGCTAGCTAGTTAACCTCTTTGGGCTGCAGGGGCAGTATTGAGTAGCCTGGATAAAGGTGCCCATTTCAAACGGCCTCGTACTCAATTCTTGCTCGTACAATATGCATATTATTATTACTATTGGATAGAAAACACTCTCTAGTTTCTAAAACTGTTTGAATTATATCTGTGAGTAAAACAGAACTCATTTTGCAGCAAACCTTCCTGGCAGGAAGTGGAAAATCTGAAATCGATGCTCTGTTCTAGGGCCTGCCTATAAATGTGCTTGATATGTATTAGTATACATGCACTTCATACGCCTTACACTAGATGTCAACAGGCAGTGAGAGAAGAAATGGAGTGTATACCTTGATCTGAGTCGAATAAGAGCTCTTGGCATGACGTGACACCAATTCCTGTTTTCTGGAAGGCGCGAGAAGGGACCGGGTATTGCCTTCTGAAAAGCTGCGTTATAGACGGCTAATATCTCCGGCTTGATTTTATTTGATAAATGTGACAATATCATCGTAAAGTATGTTTTTTTCAATATAGTTTTATTAGATTATTGAAATTTTTTCGGGACGTTAGGCGTTTTGCTTTGTCCTGCGTTTGTTTACGAAGAAGAGCTTCGCGCCACTTTGGCTAGTTTCCGTGCTAATTGACTGGAGAAGAGGACATTCTAAAAACCAACAACGATTGTTCCCGACAAAGGACCCCTTGTACAACATTCTGATGGAAGATCATCAAAAGTAGGACCATTTTATGATGTTATTTCATATATCTGTCGAACATGTGTACTATTAGTTTGCGCCCAGATTTTGGGCAGTCTCTCGCTATAACGTAAGCTGGATGTCGTAATGAAGTTATTTTTTAGAATTCTAACACGGCGATTGCATTAAGAACTAGTGTATCTATAATTTCCTATACAACATGTATTTTTAGTAACGTTTATGAATAGTTATTTGGTCAGAATAGGTGAGTGTCATAAAAATATCCGGACATTCTGGGAAAAAGATGCTACGTTAGCACAATGTATAACCACTGATTTCAGCTCTAATATGCACATTTTCGAAACAAACATAAGTGTATGTATAACTGAATGTTATAGGACTGTCATCTGATGAAGCTTATCAAGGTTAGTCAAGGGTTTATATCTTTTGCTGGTTTGTTATGATCGCTATACTTTTGCTGCTGGTAATGGCTTGTGTTTTCTGGCTATTGTGGTAAGTATAAATATGCTATATTGTGTTTTCGCTGTAAAACACTTAAGAAAATCGGAAATATTGGCTTGGATTCACAAGATGCTTGTCTTTCATTTGCTGTACACCATGTATTTTTCAGAAATGTTTTATGATGAGTATTTAGGTATTTCACGTTGGTGTCTGTAATTACTCTGGCTGCTTCGGTGCTATTTGTGACGGTAGCTGTGATGGTAGCTGCAATGTAAAACTGATTTATACCTCAAATATGCACATTTTTCGAACAAAACATAGATTTATTGTATAACATGTTATAAGACTGTCATCTGATGAAGTTGTTTCTTGTTAGTTTGGTTGGTTCTTGGTTAGTTAGGTTGGTTTTGTGCATGCTACCTGTGCTGTGAAAAATGTCTGTCCTTTTTTGTATTTTGGTGGTGAGCTAACATAAATATACGTGGTGTTTTCGCTGTAAAACATTTTAAAATCGGAACATGTTGGCTGGATTCACAAGATGTTTATCCTTCATTTGCTGTATTGGACTTGTTAATGTGTGAAAGTTAAATATTTCTAAAAAATTATCC
>NC_036844.1:36213241-36230310 GCF_002910315.2 Salvelinus sp. IW2-2015
TATGCTATTATTATTACTATTGGATGAAAACACTCTCTAGTTTCTAAAACTGTTTGAATTATATCTGTGAGTAAAACAGAACTCATTTTGCAGCAAACTTCCTGAAGGAAGTGGAAATCTGAAATCGATGCTCTGTTCTTAGGGCCTGCCTATAAATGTGCTTGATATGTATTAGTATACATGCACTTCATACGCCTTCCAACTAGATGTCAACAGGCAGTGAGAGAGAAATGGAGTGTAACTTGATCTGAGTCGAATAAGAGCTCTGGCATGACGTGACACCAATTCCTGTTTTTGGAAGGCGCGAGAAGGGACCGGGTATTGCCTTCTGAAAAGCTGCGTTATAGACGGCTAATATCTCCGGCTTTGATTTATTTGATAAATGTGACAATATCATCGTAAGTAGTTTTTTTCAATATAGTTTTATTAGATTATTGAAATTTTTTCGGGACGTTGGCGTTTTGCTTGTCTGCGTTTGTTTACGAAGAAGAGCTTCGCGCCACTTTGGCTAGCTTTCCGTGCTAATTGACTGGAGAAGAGGACATTCTAAAACCAACAACGATTGTTCCCGACAAAGGACCCTTGTACAACATTCTGATGGAAGATCATCAAAAGTAGGACCCATTTTATGATGTTATTTCATATATCTGTCGAACATGTGTACTATTAGTTTGCGCCCAGTTTTGAATTTCGCGCCCTGCACTTGAAGTGGCTGTTGTCATATTGTGCCCGGCTTCGGGCTTGCAGCCCAAAGAAGTTAAACAATGAACCATAATCCCAACTCATGTTATTACCCTGCAGGTAGATAAAGCTAACCAACTAGGTTCACTGTTAGCTAGCTAGCTAACATAAGTCCATAAACTAGCAATGCAAATGGCTCTGAGATACAAATAATATTCCTACACAGATCATACACGTAACGTTAGTAAGCGAGCCAGCTAGCTAGCTAACAGTATGCATTAACTTGCAATGAAAATTACTTTCTGTCAAAATTAGAAACTTATAATATCTGAAAATGTAGCTAGCTAGACTCTCTTACCCTTATACATGTATGAACGCTTCTCCCTCTGTCACGGATGCCATGGTTGCCCTTAGTTTGAAGATGTAATCCAGAGACAGGTGTTTTATACAACAGCCTTCTGTGTGTTCTCTTTTCACCTCCCTCTGCATATTTGCAATCAAATGGCAGAATTTCTCTCCTTAGCCATCATACTCTGCTTCCACCGGGCATTCCACTGATTTCAAAACTCCATTAAGTAGAAAGCATTAGCAACACTTTTGCAGTTCTTCGTGATATCTTTAAAAAAAAAACTTTGTTAGAAAGGATTACCTACACATACTGAGCCCTACATGGTAGACCAATCCGAACTCATCTCTCGGCATGTCCAGCCCATCCATTATCTCAGCCAATCATGGCTAGCGGGAAGGTTTCTGGCTTCTTCCATGGCTAAACCAACTAGGCTAGTAATTTAACAATTGTATTCGTATTTCCAGATGGCATACATGTTTCTTATTAAGGTGCATGAAAGTTTACATGTTCCAGAAAGCATTTCTGCCAACAACAAAAAACTAATTTTGATAAAAAATGAATGTTTACGTTGAAATTACATCTCTTGTGAAGTAGTGACACTCGACATATGCCTAGTTTCCTGAAACGAGTCACAGATAGATCAACGTAATTGCCACAGATGGTGCAGCAGTGCTTGTGTATAAAGTCAACAGCTGACAGACTCAGTCTGTAGTTTACCTGGTAATCAGATATATAACCTGATATAACAGATGAAGTAGTTTGTCCTGTTAAAGGAGGGCACAAGTAGTGTCATAAGAAGGCATAGTGTGACTCACCACAGTCTGTAGTTTACCAGGTCTGAGGTGGCTGAAGGGAAACACTATGACCAGGAACTTCTCCAGGGTCAGGTAGGTCAACAGCAGAACCGATACCTGGAAGACAGCATTACAGTTACAAACATAGACTTTGTCTCTGTCTCCGTCTCTCGATAGTCAGGTAGGTCAACAGCAGAACCGATACCTGGAAGACAGCATTACAGTTATAAACACACCCTCTCTCTCAGTGTCTCTCTCTCTCTGTCTCTCTCTCTTCCTAGTCAGATAGATCAGAAACAGATCAGAAACAGAACTGATACCTGCAGATACAGCATTACAAGAGGTCAAGACAACTGATTCCTGTAGTAGAACCGTGGACTCTGTAGTAGAACCGTGGACTCTGTAGTAGAACCGTGGACTCTGTAGTAGAACCGTGGACTCTGTAGTAGAACCGTGGACTCTGTAGTAGAACAGTGGACTGTCAGTCTGTTTCTACTTTCTTGCCGACTATGGAATTGCCCTGCCAAACAGACCGGGACCTAATGAGTGACAATGATTTGGCATGATGGCACAAACAGACTGGGACGACTAGAACATCGTGATCCTCCAGACTTCTTCAGGGGAAACAGCTTGGGCTGCCATTTGGGCTGTGTCCCAACTGGCACACCACATTGCACCCTAAAGTAGTGCACTACATTGAGGGTAGGTTACCATTTGGAACACTTCCTCAGACATTTATTGGGAGAGGAAATATATTCAGGACATTGTGAGTTAGCCTGCAGACAGGACATGACGTTCTGGAAGAATCAGAATGAGAGCAGAGAAATATATAAAAAATTCACTCCGGGAATCTTAATTTATGTCTGTAAACTGACACCAATAACTATACTCATTATTCTCATTGTACCTCTGAGGACTTTCTCTCCATCCACAGGTGTGTCTGTGTACGCGCGTGTTAATTCACCTCTGAGGAGAGCATAGCCAGGAATCCGATGGTTCGACATTCCACACTCTCCATCCACAGGAGAGCGTTACGATTGTACTCCCCTCGGAACTTCACGTCAAACACACCGACAAAGAACAGGTACACTCCCATCAGACAGTCTGCACCTGGGGAGAGCGAGAGAGAGAGAGAGAGAACTCTAATACATTCTCACTGACTGTATACATTTGCGATGGGTTCAAAGAGTTCAAGATTGTATCTGGGTAGTTTGTCTTGTGTTGCGAGAGAGACGGTGAGAAAGAGAGCTAGAAATTAAAAAGGAAATAATCTTAACAGAGAAAAATTTCCTCCTTTTTGCTACCTATATCCCCCCACTAGAATCCCCATACTTTAATGAAGAAAGATTCTCCATCCTAAAGGGTGAGGTCAATCATGTCTATGCCCAGGGACATGTACTAGTATATGGTGTTGGATTCTGGGTTAAACTTGACAGAATAAACTTGGTTAAGCTTTTTTTACTCTGAGAATTAGAACCTAACAATGGTGACCTAAATGCCAGAACTGGACAATAACCTGACATTCTCAGCACACAGAGGGACAAGCACCTACCTGGAGGTGACAGCATTCCCTCCCAAATATACCCCCCTGGACACAATTACGACAAAACAACCAACAAGAAAATGGGTCACAACTCTTGCAGCTATGTCACATGCAGGGTCAGAACATAGTCAATGGTGGGCTTTGAAGGGGACCCCTACGGTAGGTACACCTACAGCTTGTCCCTTGGCAGTAGCACTGTAGATTGCTTAATCACTGACCTCAACCCGGAGTCTCTCAGGGCATTCACAGTCTGCCCACTGACACCCCTTTCAGATCACAGCAAAGTCACAGTCTACTTGAACAAAGCAGTACTCAATCATGAGGCATCAAAGCCAAAGGAACTGAATAATATTAAGAAACTATCGGGCAACAATAAATCCAGTCCTTTTAGACAATTTCCTGGACATAATGGTTTCACTGCAATAGTGAAGGTGTAAACTTGCATGTAGAAAGCCTAAACTGTATATCTTGACCTCTCAGCTTTCTTAACAAATCAAAACATTTCAAGCAGAAAACCTAAAAAATGTATTACAACAATGGCAAATGGTTTGAGGAAGAACGCAAAACCCTAAGAAATAAATTGAGCAACCTATCCAACCAAAAACAGAGACCCTGAAAACCTGAGTCTACACCTTCACTATGGTGAATCACTAAAACAATACAGAAATACTCTATGGAAAAAGAAGGAACAGCACGTCAGAGATCAGCTCGATGTAATTGAAGAATCGATAGAATCTAATGACTTCTGGGAACATTGGAACACACTAAACAAACAACCATACGAAGAGTTATCTATCCCACACGGAGATGTGTGATTAAACCACTTCTCCAATCTTTTTGGATCTATAACAAAGAACAAACAGCAAAAACATTTACATGATCAAATACAAACTCTTAGAATCAGCTATTAAAGACTACCAGAACCCACTGGATTCTCCAATTACATTGAACTACAAGACAAAATACAAACCCTCCAACCCAAAAAGGCCTGTGGTGTTGATGGTATCCTAAATGAAATGATAAAATATACAGACCACAAATTTAAATTGGCTATACTTTAACATCATCCTCAGCTCTGGCATCTTCCCCAAAATTTGGAACCAAGGACTGATCACCCCAATCCACAAAAGTGGAGAGAAATTTGACCCCAATAATTACTGTGGGATATGCGTCAACAGCAACCTTGGGAAAATCCTCTGCATTATCATTAACAGCAAACTCAGTGAAAACAACGTCCTGAGCAAATTGGGTTTTTACCGAATTACTGTACAACAGACCACATATTTAACTTCCTAATTGACAAACAAACAAACCAAAACAAAAGTAAAGTCTTCTCTTGCTTTGCAGAACTCAATTTGGCATGAGGGTCTACTAATTGAATTGATGGAAAGCGATGTTGGGGTAAAACATACAACATTATAAAATCCATGTACACAAACAAAAAGTGTGCTGTTAAAACACACAGATTTCTTTCCTCAGGGTCATGGGTTGAGACAGGGATGCAGCTTGAGCCCCACCCTCTTCAACATACTGTGCCTACAGAAAGTCTACAACCCCTTGAACATTTTTCACATTTTGCTGCCTTAAAATGTAATTTTACCTACAGATCTACACAACCTTCTCCACATTTTCAAAGTGAAAGAAAGTTATAGATTATACATTTTACAAATTAAGAAAAAACAACAACAACAAAAAACCAAAGATGTCTTGATTACGGATGACATCACACCTCTTTTTCACATGAATACTTGGTGAAAGCACCTTTGGCAGCCATTACAGCTGTCAATCATTTGAAATAATATTCTACTAACTACCAACTTAGGCCAACATATATCCATTGTTTTTGTCAAAATTGCTCAAGCTTGTTAAATTTGTTTGGGAATCATTGATGGACAGCAATATTCAAACTTTGTCTCTGAATTTCAAGCTAATTTAAGTCAGGACTGACACTAGACCCCTCAGGAACAATCAACAACTCTTGGAAAGCCAGTCTGGTGTATCTTTTGCATTAACATTTGTGTAATTGTCCCATTGAAAAATACAACTTTAGCTAAGGGTTAGGTTTTCAGAAGACTGAGGTGGGGTTTTTCGTAACTTTTTACGTGGGCTTTAATCAGTTCATATTTATTCTGATCCTGACAAACTCCCCAGTCTCTGCCGATGACATGCATATACAACATGATGCTGCCACCACAATACTTAAAAATAGAGATGGTTTCACTTTGTGTTGTATTGGATTTGTCCTAACTCTGTAGTTTTTAATTTTTATTATTTTATTCTTTATTCTTCTGCGGGACAATTACACGCATTTTTAAGCAAAGACACAACACAATGGCTTACCAGGTGATGTTGAGTGTTCCTGAGTGGTCTAGTCTCAGTTGTGACTTAAATCTGCTTAAAAAACAGAAACAAGGTTTAAATATCGCTGTCCATCAATGACTCCCAACCAAAGTATTCAGACCACTTGACTTTTTCCACATTTTGTTACTTTACAGCCTTATTCAAAATGTATAAAATCATTTTTTCCTCATTAATCTACACACAATACCCCCAAAATTACAAAGCCAAAACAGATTTTTTGAAATTAGTGCAAATTTATAAATAATAACGCTACAAGCTTGGCACACTTGTATTTGGGGAGTTTCTCCCATTCTCTGCATATCCTCTCAAGATCTGTCAGGTTGGATGGGGAGAGTTGCTGCACAGCTATTTTCAGTTCTCTCCAGAGATGTTCGATCAGGTTCAAGTCCGGGCTCTGGCTGGGCCACTCAAGGACATTCAGAGACTTGTCCRGAAGCTACTCCTCCTTGTCTTGGCTGTGTGCATAGGGTCATTGTCCTATTGGAAGGTGAACATTTGCCCCATTCTGAGGTCCTGAGCAGTCTGGAGCAGGTTTTCATCAAGGATCTCTGTACTTTGCTCTGTTCATCTTTGCCTCGATCCTGACAAGTCTCCCAGTCCCCGAGGCTGAAAAACATCCCTATAGCATGATGCTGCCACCACCATGCTTTACTGTAGGGATGGTGCCAGGTTTTCTCCAGACGTGACACTTAGGATTCAGGCCAAAGTGTTCAAGCTTGGTTTCATCAGACCAGAGAATCTTATTTCTCATAGTCAGAGTCCATTAGGTGCCTTTTGGCAAACTACAAGCGGGCTGTCATGTGCCTTTTACTGAGGAGTGGCTTCAATCTGGCCCCTCTACAATAAAGGCCTGATTGGTGGAGTGCTGATTTGCCAACTACACAGAGGAGCTCTGGAGCTCTGTCAGAGTGACCTCCCTGACCAAGGCCCTTCTCCCCCGATTGCTCAGTTTGGCCGGGTGGCCAGCTCCAGGAAGAGTCCAAACTTCTTCCATTTAAGAATGAGCCCACTGTGTTCTTAGGGACCTTCAATGCTGCAGAAATGTTTTGGTACCCTTCCCCAGATCTGTGCCTCAACACAATCTTGTCTCGGAGGTCTACGGACAATTCCTTCGACCTCATGACTTGGTTTTTGCTCTGACATGCACTGTCAACTGTGGGACCTTACATAGACAGGTGTGTGCTTTTCCAAATCATGTCCAATCAATTGAATTTACGACAAGGTGGACTCCAATCAAGTTGTAGAAACATGTCAAGGATGATCAATGGAAACAGGATGCACCTGAGCTTAATTTCAAGTCTTATAGCAAAGGGTCTGAATACTTATGTAAATAAGGTATTTCTGTTTTTTATTTTTAATAAAATAGCCACACATTTTTGCTTTGTCATTTTGGGGTATTGTGTGTAGAGGAAAAAAACAATTGAATCCATTTTAGAATAAGCCTGTAATGTAACAAAATGTGGAAAAAGTGAAGTGGTCTGACTACTTTCCGAATGCACTGTATGTCAATGAATTGGCAAGGGCACTAGAACAGTCTGCAGCACTCCAAGCGGTGAGTGATGATGAGTACTTTGTCAGTATGCTTTTAAGCTTTTGTTTATTTATATACTGTATATTTTTTGAAGTCTGAAGTCAAATGTCTGTTTGCTGATGATCTGGTGCTTCTGACGCCAACTAAGGAGGGCCTACAGCACCTAGATCGTCTGCACATATTCTGTCAGACCTGGGCATTGACAGTGAATCTCAGTCATACAAAAATAATGGTGTTCCAGCTGCCGGAACCACAACTACAAATTACATCTAGACACCGTTGCCTTAGAGCACATCAGCACCACAGGTACATTCCACAAAGCTGTAAATGATCTGAGAGACAAGGCAAGAAGGGCCTTCTACGCAATCAAAAGGAACATAAAATTCAACATCCCAATTAGGATCTGGCAAAAAAGACTTTAATCAGTTATAGAACCCTTTCCCTTTATGGTTGTGAGGTATGGGTCCACTCACCAACCAAAATGGGACAAACACCAAATTGAAACTCTGCATGCAGAATTTAGCAAAAACATATTCTGTGTACAACAATATCCACCAAATAATGCATGCAGAGCAGAACTACCTAAAAGGAAGCGATTCGCATACCTTCCATAACAAAGCCATGGCCTACAGAGAGGTGAAACTGTAGAAGAGTCCCCCTCAGCCAGCTGGTCCTGGGGCTCTGTTCACAAACACAAACAGACCCCACAGAACCCCAGGACAGCAAAACAATTAGAACCAGCCTGTCACGTTCGCCGTAAGGAGGAGACCAAGGCACAGCGTGATATGTATACATTCTCTTTAATAAGACGAATGGACACGAAGAACACTAGACAAACTAACAAACTAACAAAACGAACGTGAAGCTAAAAAAACACTGAGTGCTGACATGCAACTACACATAGACAATAACCCACCAACCAAACTGGAAAATGGCAACCTAAATAGGATCCCCAATCAGAGACAACGATAAACAGCTGCCTCTGATTGGGAACCAATTCAGGCCACCATAGACCTACATATGCCTAGATTACACACAGACACCTAGACATACAAAATCCCTAGACAATACAAAACAATCATACCCACCCTCGTCACACCCTGACCTGACCAAAATAATACAGAAAACATAGAATACTAAGGTCAGGGCATGACAGTACCCCCCCCCCCCCCCCCCAAAGGTGCGGACTCCCGACCGCAAACCTGAACTTATAGGGGAGGGTCCGGGTGGGCATCTACCCTCGGTGGCGGCTCTGGTTCTGGACGCCGCCCCCCTTCTTTACACTGAGTCCGCTCTTGTAGCACTGACCCGTGGATCATTGCCGGAGGCTCTGGACTGCGGATCCTCGCCGTAGGCCCCGGGCTGAACCCTCGCTGCGTTGATCATCGCCGGATATTCTGGACTGGGGACCGTCGCTGGAGGCCCCGGACTAGAGATCGTCGCTGGAGGCCCCGGACTAGAGATCGTCGCTGGAGGCTCCGGACTGGAGATTGTCGTTGGAGGTTCCGGACTGTGGTCCGTCGTTGGAGGTTCCGGACTGTGGCCCGTCGTTGGAGGTTCAGGACGGTGGCCCGTTGTTGGAGGTCCGTTCTGTGCCCGTCGTTGGAGGTTCCGGTCTGTGGCCCGTCGTTGGAGGTTCCGGTCTGTGAACTGTCCCGGACGCTCTGGACTGGGTACTGTCGCCGGACGCTCTGGACTGGGTACTGTCGCCGGACGCTCTGGACTGGGTACTGTCGCCGGACACTCTGGACTGCCGAGGCGCACCTTAGGCCTGGTGTGTGGTGCCGGAACTGGTGGTACCGGGCTGAGGACACGCACCTCAGGGCGAGTGCGAGGAGCAGGAACAGGGCGTACTGGACCCTGGAGGCGCACTGGAGGCCTGGTGCGTGGTGCCGGAATTGGTAGTACCGGGCTGGGGACTCGCACCTCAGGGCGAGTGCGAGGAGCAGGAACAGGGCGTACTGGACCCTGGAGGCGCACTGGAGGCCTGGTGCGTGGTGCCGGAACTGGTGGTACCGGGCTGGGGACACGCACCTCAGGGAGAGTGCGGGGAGGAGGAACAGGATACACTGGACCATGGAGACGCATTGGAGATCCAGAAATCAGAGCTGGCTCAATATGTCCTGGCTGGATGACCATTCTAGCCCGGCAAACGTGAGGAGCTGGAATAGAGCGCACCAGGCTAAGAATGCGAACTGGAGACATCGTGCGCATCTCTGCATAACACGGTGCCTGACCAGTTACACGCTCCCCACGGTAAGCACAAGGAGTTGGCTCAGGTCTCCTACCTGACTCAGCCAATCTCCTCGTGTGCCCCCCCCAAAAAATTGTGGGACTGCCTCTCGGGCTTCCGTGCTAGCCGTGTACCTACATATCGTTGCCGTTCCTCTATTCTCCGGTATTTTTCCTCGTAGTATCTCCGTTCCACTTTCGCTGCCTCTATCTCCTCTTCAGAAAGGCGATACTCCCCCGGCTGTGTCCAGGGTCCTGCTCCATCCAGAATTTCCTCCCAGGTCCATTTCCCCATTTCCCCTCTAACGAGTCACAAACCCGTATCCGGGATCCCCCCATCAAAAAAGCAGACTAGCATAGCCTAGCCTAAAGCTACAGGGATATCATATAATCAAATGTTCATGAAATCACAAGTCCAAGACACCAGATGAAAGATACAGATCTTGTGAATCCAGCCATCATTTCCGATTTTTTTAATGTTTTACAGGGAAGACACAATATGTATTTCTATTAGCTAACCACCATAGCAAAAGACACAACTTTTTTTTCTCCACCATTTTTTTCCTGCATAGGTAGCCATCACTAATTCGACCAAATAAAGATATAAATAGCCACTAACCAAGAAAAAACTTCATCAGATGACAGTCTGATAACATATTTATTGTATAGCATATGTTTTGTTAGAAAAATTTGCATATTTCAGGTATAAATCACAGTTCTACATTGCAGCTGCAATCTGAAATAGCGTCGATGCAGCCAGAATAATTACAGAGACCAACGTTAAATACCTAATTACTCATCATAAAACATTTCTGAAAAATACACAGCGTACAGCAAATGAAAGCCCAACATCTTGTGAATCCAGCCAATATGTCAGATTTTTTAAGTGTTTTACAGCGAAAACACAATATAGCATTATATTAGCTTACCACAATAGCCAGAAACACAACCGCATTTACCAGCAGCAAATGTTAGCGATCGTAACAATCCAGCAAAAGATATATAATTTGACTAACCTTGATAAACTTCATCAGATGACAGTCCTGTAACATCATATTACACAATGCATATAGGTTTTGTTCGAAAATGTGCATATTTAGCAGCACAAATCGTGGTTATACAATGTGATCAGTAGCAYCATTTCAMGCATTCTGGRCGACGCCATCTTGGAGAGGCACCTAATCTAATCGATAAATAATCGTAAACTTGACTAAAAAATACAGGTTGGACAGCAAATGAAAGATGCATTAGTTATTAATGCAACCGCTGTGTTAGATTTTTAAAATTTAACGTTACTAGACATACAGTGTGCGTTACAGCAGACTAGTGCCGCAATTAATGGCGGACAAATCCTTTACATTTTTCCACATAAATACGGAATAACACATAAATAGCTCTTACTTTTGGACGAGCTTCCATCAGAATCTTGGGCAAGTGGTCCTTTGTCCAAAAGAATCGTTGCTCGGTTGTAAAACGTCCTCCTCAACTTTGGAACTAGCAGCTAACAATAGCTATGTGGCGCAGACATGCCCAAATCTTCAAAACGCAATACTAAGGAAATTCCGAAAATCGCAATATACTCGCATAAACTGATATAACTCGGTTTAAAATAACTTCGTTATGATGTTTCTAACACCTATATCGAATTAAATTACAGACGGATATATCTAAGGCCGATAACTGAGCGTTTCAAAATGCCATCCTGAGTCTTGCTTTGCGTCATGACGAACGTCGAAAAGAGAGCTCCCTCCATTCCTTGGGCTTTATAAGGTCTGAGATCTGCCTAGAAACTCCATTCCAATTCTCATTGGTTACTGACATCCAGGGGAAGGCGCGTGCAGTCATGTCGACCCATAGGATACATACAGAGCTTTAAACTGACTGAGAACAGAGCCTCGTGTTCAGACCTTCGCAGTTCCTGTCATGAATTTCGCTGCAGAATGATGTCTGTTTCACCCAGAGACATAATTCAAACGGTTTTAGAAACTAGAGATTGTTTTCTATCCAATAGTAATAATAATATGCATATTGTACGAGCAAGAATTGAGTACGAGGCAGTTTAATTTGGGAACGATAAATGTCGAAGTTGAAACAGCACCCCCTATAGTGACAAGAAGTTTTAAGCGCTGTTCCTCCTTATCATGCTGCTTGGTCCTTGTTTGGTGGGTTATTCTGTCACGTTCGTCGTAAGGAGGAGACCAAGGCGCAGCGTGATATGTATACATTCTCTTTAATAAGACGAATGGACACGAAGAACACTAGACAAACTAACAAACTAACAAAACGAACGTGAAGCTAAAAAAACACTGAGTGCTGACATGCAACTACACATAGACAATAACCCACCAACCAAACTGGAAAATGGCAACCTAAATAGGATCCCCAATCAGAGACAACGATAAACAGCTGCCTCTGATTGGGAACCAATTCAGGCCACCATAGACCTACATATGCCTAGATTACACACAGACACCTAGACATACAAAATCCTAGAACAATACAAAACAATCATACCCACCCTCGTCACACCCTGACCTGACCAAAATAATACAGAAAACATAGAATACTAAGGTCAGGGCGTGACACTGCCAAATCATGAGAAAACAAAATGAGAACTTCTGGACACATTGGATTTTTTAAACAGAGCAAACTGGAATGCTATTTGGCTCTAAACAGACAGTACATATTGGCCGAATTCTTGACCACTGTGACTGACCCAAAATTAAGAAAAGCTTTGACTATGTACAAACTCAGTGACCATAGCCCTTGCTATTGAGAGAGGTCGCTAATAGGCAGACCTGGCTCTCGAGGGAAGTCTGGCTATATGCCCACTGCCCACAAAACGAGGTGGAAACCGAGCTGCACTTCCTAACTGCCTGCCAAATGTATGACCATATTAGTGAGACATGTTTCTCTCAGATTACACAGACCCACAAATAATTAGAAAAAAAATCACATTTTGACAAACTTCCATACCAATTAGGTGAAATACCACAGTGTGTCATCACAGTAGCAAGATTTGTGACCTGTTGCCAGAAGAAAAGGGCAACCAGTGAAGAACAAACACCATTGTAAATACAACCTATATTTATGTTTATTTATTTTCCCTTTCATTCTCCAACTATTTGCTTATTGTTACAACACTGTACATAGACAATTATATAACACTTGAAATGTCTCTATTCTTTAGAAACTGTTGTGTGTAATGTTTACTGTTCATTTCTGATTGGTTATTTTACTTTTGTTAATTGTCTATTTCAGTTGCATTGGCAATGTAAACATACACAATTTATTAGGTACACCACACCCTTCAGAAAAATGGTTCGCTCCTATAGACAATGAGTCATGTGGCCGTGGTTTGCTATATAAAGCAGAGAGACGGGCATCGAGGCATTCAGTTACTGTTCAATTGAATGTTAGAACGGGCAAAACGAGTGACCTAAGCAACTTTGACCATGGTATGACGGTCGGTGCCAGGCTCGCCAGTTCCAGTATCTCCGAAACGGCTGGTCTCCTGGGCTTTTCACGCACTATAATATTTAGGGTTTACCGAGAATGGTGCAACAAACAAAAAGCATCCAGCCAGCGGCAGTCCTGTGGGCGAAAACAGCTTGTTGATGAGAGATGTCGAAGGAGAATCGCAAGAATCGTGCGAGCTAACAGGCGGGCCACAAACAGTCAAATAACGGCGCAGTACAACAATGGTGAGCAGACCGGTCGGTCTTAGTCACGGATGGACTATTGCAGCAGACGACCACACCGGGTTCTGCTCCTATCAGCTAAAAACAACAAGAAGCGGCTCCAGTGGGCACGCGATCACCAACACTGGACAATTGATGAGTAGAAAAACAATGCCTAGTCTGATGAATCCCATTTCCTTTTGTGTCATGCTAATGGCAGAGTCAGGATGTGGAGTAAGCAGCATGAGTCCATGGCCCCATCCTGCCTGGTGTCAAAAGTACAGGCTGGTGGTGTTGGTGGAATGTAGTGGGGAATGTTTTCCTGGAACACGTTAGGTCCCTTGATACCAATTGAGCAACATTTCCATTCCAGAAGAACCGGTACTAGACGGTGTATCTGAGTATATGTTTCCCATGCCAATAAAGCACTTTGGATATCATTGAATTAAGAGAGGGTGACAGAGAGAAAGAAAAATAGAGGTTGGATTAGCAGCCAGGTTGCTCTAAATCAACTTTGAAATTCAAAGTTCAAATTCCCCATTGAGACCGTGTCTGTGCCTCGACCTAGGTTGGGCAAAACTAAACATGGCGGTGTTCGCCTTAGCAATCTCACTAGGATAAAGACCTCCTCCATTCCTGCCATTATTGAAAGAGATCGTGATACCTCACATCTCAAAATAGGGCTACTTAATGTTAGATCCCTCACTTCAAAGGCAGTTATAGTCAATGAACTAATCACTGATCATAATCTTGATGTGATTGGCCTGACTGAAACATGGCTTAAGCCTGATGAATTTWCTGTGTTAAATGAGGCCTCACCTCCTGGTTACACTAGTGACCATATCCCCCGTGCATCCCACAAAGGCGGAGGTGTTGCTAACATTTACGATAGCAAATTTCAATTTACAACAACAACAAAAAAAATGACGTTTTCGTCTTTTGAGCTTCTAGTCATGAAATCTATGCAGCCTACTCAATCACTTTTTATAGCCACTGTTTACAGGCCTCCTGGGCCATATACAGCATTCCTCACTAAGTTCCTTTAATTCCTATCGGACCTTGTAGTCATAGCAGATAATACTCTAATTTTTGGTGATTTTAATATTCACATGGAAAAGTCCACAGACCCACTCCAAAAGGCTTTCGGAGCCATCATCGGCTCAGTGGGTTTTGTCCAACATGTCTCTGGACCTACTCACTGCCACAGTCATACTCTGGACCTAGTTTTGTCCCATGGAATAAATGTTGTAGATCTTAATGTTTTTCCACGTTTGCAATCGCAACAAATAATCTGCTCAGACCCCAACCAAGGAGCATCAAAAGTCGTGCTATAAATTCTCAGACAACACAAAGATTCCTTGATGCCCTTCCAGACTCCTTCTGCCTATCCAAGGACGTCAGAGGACAAAAATCAGTTAACCACCTAACTGAGGAACTCAATTTAACCTTGTGCAATACCCTAGATGCAGTTGCACCCCTAAAAACTAAAAACATTTGTCATAAGAAACTAGCTCCCTGGTATACAGAAAATACGGAAATGGCGCCACACCAAACTGGAAGTCTTCCGACTAGCTTGGAAAAACAGTACCGTGCAGTATCGAAGAGCCCTCACTGCTGCTCGATCATCCTATTTTTCCAACTTAATAGAGGAAAATAAGAACAATTCAAAATTTATTTTTGATACTGTTGCAAAGCTAACTAAAAAGCAGCATTCCCCAAGGGAGCATGGCTTTCACTTCAGCAGTAATAAATTCATGAACTTCTTTGAGGAAAAGATCATGATCATTAGAAAGCAAATTACGGACTCCTCTTTAAATCTGCGTATTCCTCCAAAGCTCAGTTGTCCTGAGTCTGCACAACTCTGCCAGGACCTAGGATCAAGAGAGACACTCAAGTGTTTTAGTACTATATCTCTTGACACAATGATGAAAATAATCATGGCCTCTAAACCTTCAAGCTGCATGGACCCTATTCCAACTAAACTAGTTAAAGAGCTGCTTCATGTGCTTGGCCCTCCTATGTTGAACATAATAAACGGCTCTCTATCCACCGGATGTGTACCAAACTCACTAAAAGTGGCAGTTATAAAGCCTCTCTTGAAAAAGCCAAACCTTGACCCAGAAAATATTAAAAACTATCGGCCTATATCGAATCTTCCATTCCTCTCAAAAATTGTAGAAAAAGCTGTTGCGCAGCAACTCACTGCCTTCCTGAAGACAAACAATGTATACGAAATGCTTCAGTCTGGTTTTAGACCCCATCATAGCACTGAGACTGCACTTGTGAAGGTGGTAAATGACCTTTTAATGGCGTCAGACCGAGGCTCTGCATCTGTCCTCGTGCTCCTAGACCTTAGTGCTGCCTTTGATACCATCGATCATCACATTCTTTTGGAGAGATTGGAAACCCAAATTGGTCTACATGGACAAGTTCTGGCCTGGTTTAGATCTTATCTGTCGGAAAGATATCAGTTTGTCCCTGTGAATGGTTTGTCCTCTGACAAATCAACTGTACATTTCGGTGTTCCTCGAGGTTCCGTTTTAGGACCACTATTGTTTTCACTATATATTTTACCATAGGTTTACTGCTAACCTACAAAGCATTACATGGGCTTGCTCCTACCTATCTTTCTGATTTGGTCCTGCCGTACATACTACACGTACGCTACAGTCACAAGACGCAGGCCTCCAAATTGTGCCTAGAATTTCTAAGAAAAACAGCTGGAGGCAGGGCTTTCCTTATAGGTCTCTATTTTTTATGATATGGTCTGCCTACCCATGTGAGAGACGCAGAGCTCGGTCTCAACTTTAAAGTCTTTACTGAAGACTCATCTCTTCAAGTGGGCCATATGATTGAGTGTAGTCTGGGCCAGGAGTGTGAAAGTGAACAAGGCTCTGGAGCACGAAACCGCCTTCGCTGTCTCTGCCTGGCCGGTTCCCCTCTCTCCACTAGGATTCTCTGCCCTTAACCCTATTACAGGGGCTGAGTCACTGGCTTACTGGTGCTCTTTCAATGCCGTCCCTGAGGGGTGCGTCACTTGAGTGGGTTGAGTCACTGACGTGATCTTCCTGTCTGGGTTTGCGCCCCCCCTTGGGTTGTGCGTGGGCGGAGGATCTTTGTGGGCTATCCTCGCCTTGTCTCAGGATGGTAAGGGTGGTGTTTTGAAGATATCCCTCTAAGTGGGTTGGGGGCGTGCTTTTGGCCAAAGTGGTGGGGTTATATCCTTCTGTTTGGCCTGTCCGGGGTATCATCGGATGGGGCCACCAGTGGTCCTCCTGACCCCCTCCTGTCTAGCCTCAGTATTTTATGCTGCAGTAGTTATGTGTCGGGGGGCTAGGGTCAGTTTTGTTATATATCTGGAGTACTTCTCCTGTCTATCGGTGTCCTGTGTGAATTTAAGTCTGCTCTCTCTAATTCTCTTTCTCTCTTCTTTCTCTCTTCTCGAGGACCTGAGCCCAAGGACTATCCTCAGGACATACCTGGCATGATGACTCCTTGCTGTCCCCAGTCCCCTGGCCGTGCTGCTGCTCCAGTTACAACGTTCTGCCTGCGGCTATGGAACCAATGATCTGTTCGCCGGACGTGCTACCTGTCCCCGACCTGCTTGTTTTCAACTCTCTAGAGACCGCAGGAGCGGTAGAGATACTCTTAATGATCGGTTATGAAAAGCTAACTGACATTTACTCCTGAGGTGCTGACTTGCTGCCCCTCGACAACTACTAGTGCATTACTTTATTTGACCATGCTGGTCATTTATGAACATTTGAACATCTTGGCCATGTTCTGTATAAATCTCCACCGCGGCACAGCCAGAAGAGACTGGCCACCCCTCATAGCCTGTTCCTCTCTAGGTTTCTTCCTAGGTTTTTGGCCTTTCTAGGGAAGTTTTTCCTAGCCA
>NC_036844.1:36230787-36242001 GCF_002910315.2 Salvelinus sp. IW2-2015
CTAGCCACCGTGCTTCTACACCTGCATTGCTTGCTGTTTGGGGTTTTAGGCTGGGTTTCTGTACAGCACTTTGAGATATCAGCTGATGTAAGAAGGGCTATATAAATACATTTGATTTGATTTGATATCCAGCCAGGTCCCCAGGAGGTCGGGAGATGCCTTCAGAACCCACCACTAAGAACAAAGGTGAGCGCTATTACGATCAAGTAGGCAGGGTTTTGCTAGGGTGTTGTGGATGGATGGGTGTAAGCGGTGGTGTAAAGTACTTAAGTAAAAACTATTTAAAGTACTACTTAAGTCGTTTTTTGGGGTATTTGTATTGTACTTTACTATTTATATTTTTTGCCAACTTCACAACATTCCTAAAGATTTTTTAAAACTTTTTACTCCATTCATTTTCCTTGACACCCAAAAGTAGTTGTTACATTTTGAGAGAAAAATGGTCCGATTCACACACTTATCAAGAGAGCATCCTTGCTCATCCCTACTGCCTCTGATCTGGTGGACTCGCTAAACACAAATGCTTCGTTTGTAAATTATGTCCTAGTGTTAGAATGTGCCACTGGCGATCCGTCAATACATTTTTTTTTTTTAATTGTGCAGTCTGGTTTGGTTAAAATAAGAAATTTGAATGGTTAATACTTTCACTTTTTTTGGGGGGCACTTTCATTTACTTTTAATACTTTCGTATATTTCAAACCAAATACTTTTAGACTTTTACTCAAGTAGTATTTTACTGGATGACTTTCACTTTTACTTGAGTCATTTTCTATTAAGGCATCTTTACTTGTACTCAAGTATGACAATTGAGTACTTTTTCCACCACTGGGCGTAAGTCACGGGCTCCGGGTCCATGGGCAGTCGTGTAAAGTAACGAAGTAGAAATACTTAAGTATTTTTTTGGGGTATCTGTACTTTACTATTTATATTTCTGTTGACTTTGACTTTTACTTCATTACATGAAAAATAAAAAAAGTATAAATTTCCTTCCATACATTTCCCCTGACACCTTCATTACTCGCTACAAAATCAAATCAATCTGAAGCTGGAAGAAAACAACAAATCATGTTGGAAAAAAGAATCAAGCAACATTGGCGAGTCGACACACTCATGAGTGAACTTGTTTTGCAACAGTTTGGCAAATCCAAGGGTACTAAAGTGTACCCCCCCCTCCCCCCCCAACCCCACCAGGAGCCTATCACTTGCAAAACATCCATCCACTAGAGCAGCACTTTGCCCAAGCGTGTCCGAAATCGCACGATCATGTCTGACATCGCTCTACCACCACCTCCTGACGAGGACGAACACCCTTGGCTGAATCTAAAATACATGTTTTCTTTTCTCGGGAATGAAGGAAATGTCTGTTATGTTTACCAAAAGTTCAGGAAATACTAGTGTTCGAGAACTCGCCGTCGAACATAAAAAAAACACATTGAGGTAACGTTAAGCCTACTGTTAGCTTGCTAGCGAGCTAGAATAACATTATAACATAGAATAACATTAGCAGAAGCATTAGCAGAAGCAGTATTAGTTGATGATAGCTAATCCTATACCTAAATAGTTCACGAGCTAGTAGCTACCTACTTTAGCTGGCTAAAATGTGCCCAGATTCAGAAGCTTTGTTGGCTAACGCAATCTAACTAAACTGACATGAGCTAACTAGCCTGTTGACAAGCTAGCTAACTAGTAGTTTCTGAATCTGGACACATTTTAATCAGCTAACTTTAGTCTAGCCAAATACCTTTTCTCTAAACACCTGGTTATCTAGCCATTTTATTCCTTGTGTTAGTTGATAAAGTTGTTCTTACCTAGCTAATTACTGTAGACTTAAGTTATTGACGTAACCTACTAGCTAGATCAATTAACATCGTTTTTTCCTCATTGTAATATTAAATGTTGGTCACAAACTCTCACTTAACTAATGTTGTTTAGAATTTTTAAATGAGGATCCTATACCTTAAGTATTTGGTGATGGTAGTTATCTAGCTAAGTAACTGTCTTTTTTWAAATTATTTCCAAAAAAGAATGTACACCGTCTTAAGATGTATGGAGAACTTACAGAAAACACTCTGAAGAGAAAACATGTCCCTGAGACTCCCTCCACCATCAAGCACATTACTGAAGACAGTGTCTCAAAAATCCATCGACAAAGCTGTGGTCAAGTAAGGGCTTCAACCATTCGCTATTGAACAAGAACCGTTCAGAGAGTTTGTCCAGGATCTGCCGCCTAACTCTTATCAAGGTCCCACTGCGCTCCAGGATTGATGAAGCCTCCAAGGAAATGAAGAAGGCGGTGACTGAGGCCATGAGAGGAGTTGGCTACATCGCCACCACCACCGACTGCTGGTCTGGCAAAGAAGACAGCCCACTGGATAGACCCTGACAGTCTCAACAGATGCTCTGCAACCCTGGCCTGTAAACAGTTGAGAGGATCGCACACCTTGACAGGCACCCTAAATGACATCCATTCTGATTTTGAATTCCGAGTTAAGATTGTGAGAACAACAACAGACAACGGTTCTAACTTCTTGAAAGCTCTCCAAGTTTTTTGGAGAAGATGAAAACAATGAGACAGCGGATGGTGCAGCAGATCAGCCAAGACAGGAAGATGGTGAAGAGGAACAATAGGAGAGTGAAGGAGTGGAGTTTGTTGATGTGGCAACGATCCTGAATGAAGATGATGGTTTTGAGTACCAGCTGATGCGCCCGGAATGCTACAAGGTGGAACTCCTGGTTCATGGCTGTAGAAAGACTCCTGAGGATCGTCAAAGACAAAGGAGAGGAGGCCGTCAGAGTTCTCTGCACAGACTTCGAGGTTCCAATGTAAGTAAGGATTATGTATTATTTTGTCATAATTTAAGGTCTTGAATGTTGTCTAAATATGTTGCAGTGTTTCCTGACCCTTTGCTTGGGGACGAATAACTGTTTCACATGTTGTAGCCATACACTATCATAGATCCATTTAGTCAACTACTCACCCAGCCATTGATTACTGTAGTTAAATCAGGTGAAATGGTTAGTGGTCCCCTTTGTATAGGGTTAGGAAACACAGCATTATTATTATTTTAAAAAATGCAGGTTCAAGCCAGCTGAACTCGCCTTCCTCACAGAGTATGCTGCCACCATGAGCCCAGTGGCAAAGGCCATCCAACATCCTGCAGGCTGAAACCAATGTCCAGATGGGGTGGCTACTTTCAACAACCTGCTGATCACAAAACTTGACCGAGTCAAGCTGTCCCTGCAGTACTGTAAGCCTCTGGTGGATGTGCTACAAATGGGACTGAAGAAGCTCTTCAGCCACATGTTTCACGACCCTGAGCTGATCGCAGCTGCATTCCCCCCCCCCCCAAAAAAAAACCGTGGACAAAGGATGACGCCACCATCAGAATGGGTAAGACAACATCTGTAAGCTGTCTCTGAGGCTGAACACACCTGCCTCAGCTGCCTGTGGAAGGCTGTCCGGCATTGCAGGACTTGTTTTCAGCCCCAGGAGAGCAAGGCTGGATTACAGAAACTTTGAAAACCAGCTTTTACTGAAGATGAACCGTAAATTCTTCAAGTAATGACAGCTTCACGTTAACAAGCCCAAGGACACGGATGCCTTATGTGTTTTTTGTTAATTTATGTTTAAAATTCACAAGTTCTAGGTGTCCTTGTTACATGACCTGACACACTGATTTGTAATACAGTTCCATCAGTGGTGGTGTCCTTATATTCCTACAGTTGTGTGCAGTTCTGTACATGTACTTTAAAAAAAATATTTCTGTAAAGGGTTCTATTATAGGATGTTGTTTCTAAAGCAAATTGACAGTGATTGTAAGTGCTTACGTTTACTGGCTATATTCCTTCATTAAGGCATAACTTCTATTTTGTCTGTAAGAGATGTATTTTGAAGTGTTGCCTATTTGAGAATCCACATTATAAAAATAAAATAATCTGATCACTTCTTGCATCCGTAAGACTGTGATAGAACATTTACAAGGTGATGTTCTAATACTGTTTATGCATCGAATAGCTATGATGAGTACTCTCTCATCTGTATCTGTGGGACTGAGTTGGGCCTCTGGGGCTTGAGCTGACAATTGATTTATTTACCTACAGCCTGCATTCCATAGACAAGATGTGGTCGGTATAACAGAGATAGCCTGGAGGAGTAGAACAAATCCCTTATTGTTCCTAATCATCCTAGCATCTGGGAAACTATGCCCGATTGGGGATTAAACAACACCAGGTGCAGATAACCACAAGATGAACCCGAGGTGAAGATGAACCCGATGCCCCCCGATCTGCATGGGAGAGGTGGAACCAGCTATGACTAAGCATTTTTTGATCTACTATATAAGAACTCTGCATTGTCTGTAAGGTTAAGCTCTCGGAGACACACACTTCAGAGTGTGCGGTCGACCAGCTTATTATTAATTATTATTACAATAATGAATCAGGGTTAAATAAAGATTGATTGTTTGAATAATTGTCCAAATCTCTCTGAGTGTACATGAATTTCCACGACAACTGTTACTTCTCAGAAAAGCTCAAACAAAATAAAAGGTCTGGCTGTTTTGCTTTTTGTATTTACGGCTCTTACATTTACCTTACGGCTATTATTTTTGATAGTTAAGTACAATTAATATCAGGTACTTTAAGACTTTTACTCAAGTAGTATTCTAATGGGTGACTTTTACTTGAGTCATTTTCCAGTAAGGTATCTTTACTTTTAATCAAGTATGGCTTTTTGGTACTTTTTCCACCACTGTCCAAGGGTCCCGTGTTCAATCCCAATGCGAGGCACTTGCATTTTTGTATTTTCTTAACTTAACCATTAGGAATCAATGCCTCAACTTAACCATTAGGGAATCAATGCCTCAACTTAACCATTAGGGAATCAATGCCTCAACTTAACCATTAGGAATCAATGCCTTCAACTTAACCAATTAGGAAATCAATGCCTCAACTTTAACCATTAGGAATCAATGCCTCAACTTAACCATTAGGAATCAATGCCTCAACTTAACCATAGGAATCAATGCCGTCAATTAACCAGTAGGAATCAATGCCTCAACTTAACCAGTAGGAATCAATGCCTCAACTTAACCACTGGAATCAATGCCTCAACTTAACCATTAGGAATCATGCTCAACTTAACCATAGGATCATGCCTCTAACTAACCATAGGATCAATGCCTCAACTTAACCACTAGGAATCAATGCCTCAACTTAACCATTAGGAATCAATGCCCTCAATTTAGGAATCAATGCCTCAACTTAACCATTAGGAATCAATGCTCAACTTAACCTTAAGAATCAATGCCTCACTTAACCATTAGGAATCAATGCCTCAACTTAACCATTAGGAATCATCAATTAATTGGATCAACCTCAACTTAACCATTAGGAATCAATGCCTCAATTTAACCATAGGAATCAATGCCTCAACTTAACCATTAGGAATCAATGCCTCAATTTAACCATTAGGAATCAATGCCTCAACTTAACCATTAGGAATCAATGCTCAACTTAACCATAGGAATCAATGCCTCAACTTAACCATTAGGAATCAATGCCTCAACTTAACCAGTAGGAATCAATGCCTCAACTTAACCAGTAGGAATCCAATGCTCAACTTAACCACTAGGAATCAATGCTCCAAACTTAACCATTAGGATCAATGCCTCAATTTAGAAAATCAATGTCCTCAACTTAACCATTAGGAATCAATGCCTCAACTTGAACCCATTAGGAATCAATGCCTCAACTTAACCATTAGGAATCAATGCCTCAACTTAACCATTAGGAATCAAATCCTCAACTTAACCATTAGGAATCAATGCCTCACAACTTAACCATTAGGAATCAATGCCTCAATTTAACCACTAGGAATCAATGCTCAACTTAACCATTAGGAATCAATGCCTCAATTTAACCATTAGGAATCAATGCCTCAACTTAACCATTAGGAATCAATGCCTCAACTTAACCACTAGGAATCAATGCCTCAACTTAACCATTAGGAATCAATGCCTCAACTTAAACCATTAGGAATCAATGCCTCAACTTAACCATTAGGAATCAATGCCTCAACTTAACCATTAGGAAATCAATGCCCCTTCAATTTTAACCCATTAGGAATCAATGCCTCAACTTAACCATTAGGAATCAATGCCTCAACTTAACCATTAGGAATCAATGCCTCAACTTAACCATTAGGAATCAATGCCTCAATTTAACCATTAGGAATCAATGCCTCAACTTAACCATTAGGAATCAATGCCTCAACTTAACCATTAGAATCAATGCCTCAACTTAACCATTAGGAATCAATGCCTCAACTTAACCATTAGGAATCAATCCTCAACTTAACCATAGGAATCAATGCCTCAACTTAACCATTAGGAATCAATGCCTCAACTTAACCATTAGGAATCAATGCCTCAACTTAACCATTAGGAATCAATGCCTCAACTTAACACATTAGGAATCAATGCCTCAATTTAAAACCATTAGGAAATCAATGCCTCAACTTAAACCATTAGGAATCAATGCCTCAACTTAACCATTAGGAATCAAATGCCTCAACTTAACCATTAGGAATCATGCCTCATTATAACCCATTAGGAATCAATGCCTCACTTAACCAATAGGAATCAATGCTCAACTGTCCACCATAGGAATCAATGCCTCAACTTAACCATTAGAATCAATGCCTCAACTTAACCATTAGGAATCATATCCATAGCCTCAACCTAAACATTAGGAATCAATGCCTCAATTAACCTTAGGATTATCAATGGCATACAATTTAGGAATCAATGCCTCAATTAACCATAGGAATCAATGCCTCAACTAAAAAGGTCATCACTTACCATTAGGAATCAATGCTCAACTTAACCTTAGGAATCAATGCCTCATTAGCGCTCATTAGACTCAATTCTACCATAGGAATCAATGCCTCAACTTAACCATTAGGAATCAATAGCCTCAACTTAAACCATTAGGAATCAATGCCTCAAACTTAACCATAGAAAAACCGCATTCTTCTACCATTAGGATCCATCGCCTCTCAATTTAAGCCAACCTAAGGAATCAATGCCTCAACTTAACCATTAGGAATCAAATGCCTCAAATTTAACCATTAGGAATTCAATGCCTCAACTTAACCTTAGGAAATCAATGCCTCAACTTACCACTAGGAATCAATGCCTCATCAACTTAACCATAGGAATCAATGCCTCAACTTAACCAATTAGGAATCAATGCCTCAACTAACCATTAGGAATCAATGCCTCAACATTAACCAATTAGGAATCAATGCCTCAATTTAACCACATTAGGAATCAATGCCTCAACTTAACCATTAGGAATCAATGCCTCAACTTAACCATTAGGAATCAATGCCTCAAATTATAGGAATCAATGCCTCAATTAACACATAGGAATCAATGCCTCAACTTAACCATTAGGAATCAATGCCTCAACTTAACCATTAGGAATCAATGCCTCAACTTAACCATTAGGAATCAATGCCTCAACTTAACCATTAGGAAATCAATGCCTCAACTTAACCATTAGGGAATCAATGCCTCAACTTAACCATTAGGAATCAATGCCTCAACTTAACCATTAGGAATCAATGCCTCAATAAAACATCTAACCATTAGGAATCAATGCCTCCAACTTAACCATTAGGAATCAATGCCTCAACTTAACCATTAGGATCAATGCCTCAACTTAAACCATTAGGAATCAATGCTCCAACTTCACATGGAATCATGCCTCAATTTAACCAATAGGAATCAATGCCTCAACTTAACCATGTAAGGAATCAATGCCTCAACTTAACCACTAGGAATCAATGCCTCAACTTAACCGACTATCATTAATGGAATCAATGCCTCAACTTAACCATGTAAGGAATCAATGCCTCAAACTTAACCAGTAGGAATCAATGCCTCACACTTAACCATAGGAATCAATGCCTCAACTTAACCATTAGGAATCAATGCCTCATTTAGAATCTGCCCTCAACTTAACCATTAGGAATCAATCCCTCAACTACCATTAGGAATCAATGCCTCAACTTAACCATTAGGAATCAATGCCTCAACTTAACCATTAGGAATCAATGCCTCAACTTAACCAATTAGGAATCAATGCCTCAATTAACCATTAGGAATCCAATGCCTCAACTTTAAACCACTAGGAATCAAGCCTCAACTTAACCATTAGGAATCAATGCCTCAACTTAACCATTAGGAATCAATGCCTCAACTTAACCATTAGGAATCAATGCCTCAACTTAAACCATAGGAATCAATGCCTCAACTTAACCATTAGGAATCAATGCCTCAACTTAACCATTAGGACTCAATGCCCTCAACTAACCATAAGGAATCAATGCCTCAACTTAACCATTAGGAATCAATGCCTCAATTTAACCATTAGGAATCAATGCCTCAACTTTCCACCATTAGGAATCAATGCCTCAACTTAACCATTAGGAATCAATGCCTCAATTTAGGACTCAAATGCTCAATTAACCAAATTAGATCAATGCTCAACTTAAACCATTAGGAATCAATGCCTCAACTTAAACCATTAAGGAATCAATGCCTCAACTTTAACCATTGGAATCAATGCCTCAACTTAACCATTCAGAGGTAATGCCTCAACTCAACCATTCAGATGTAATGCCTCACCGCAACCATTCAGAGGTAATGCCTTACCTTAACGATTCAGAGGTAATGCCTCAACTTAACCTTAAAACACTTTGAAATTTGACTTTGGAACAACTTCGAAATGGGACGTTTGAGAAACATGGATGAACGTCGAATTCTGACGTGAGACTGAGAGCCTGTTTAAAACGCATTATTATGATATTCTCCATGGAAAATTGAGAGGGGAAAAGGAACATGTTCATCTGGTTTTAAACAAACTAAACAATAAGAAATACAATGAGTCAATCATTCATTTTATAGCATGATATAGGTGACATAGGTTGACTGGGAAATAACCTGAATACAACAATGCCTCTGGGGTGCATCGTTGTTCATATTAGGTGTGAAGGACACACAATGAAATATGGAGCATAAATCATTAGAATCTCTCTCTTATCCCTTAACCTCCAAGTGCTTTTAAATGCCGGTTTCGGTGGACTGTAATGAGTCAGTGTTTATATGGAGACTTACACAAACACTGTCAATTCTGTAGAGCGCTCTGTAATATGAAATATCTGCCATAGGAGACTCACTCATACATGAACACACACACGCACACACACATGCACACGCATGCACACACACACACAGAGTAAGGGTGAAGGAAAAACAGCTGGGGTGACTGAGGCAGCGAGGCTGAGCAGCAAACGTTAGCTGAGCTACACTAACGTAACTTAGCGCGTTGCTAAAAGCTGTGTATGTGTGTGTGTGCGTGTTAGCTTAGCGTGAGGCAGAGTGCACTGTGGGCAGTGAACCTTGACGAGCAGGAAAACAGGCTTCAGATCAGTTACTTTGCTAATATGTACCTGTCAGAGTTCCTTTTTACAGCTACACACACAAACACAGACACAGACACCTGTCAGAGCCCCTAATTGCCCCTACAAATGAGCAGCTGTGTACATGTCCAGGGGAACATGCTATGCTAACTAGCGCCCAGAGCAAAGCACAGCTGAACAGAGCAGAACAAGGCCTTGGGTCAGTTCAGTCACTGAGTTTATCAGTCTATCAGGGCTGTGCTTCTCTGTGACCCAGTTGTGTTTGTGGCTGGTGTGTGTGATGGAAGCCAGGCTGGCTCTAGTGCAGGTGTCTGGCTTCTCTCTGCCTCTGTAAACAGAGGGGAATAGGAGCTGACCCAGGGCCAGTCTGTGCTCTGTCACAGATAGCAGTCAGGTACGCCACTGCTCCATGGGCTTTTGGCCAATGAGGAGACTATTTAGCTGCTGCTTCATTATTTAGCTGTGTGTTTGGCTAGTGCATCAATATATGGGAGTGTTTGGGACTAATGCTTTGGTTACTGTTTGTTAGTCTCTTAGACCATAGATTGTATCAKAGACCAGAGCGATATGATTTATGACCTGTGTTTTGAGGTAGTGTGTTGATAAAATGTAGCTACAGTGCAGTCAGGATTGCTGCAGTGTTACCAAGTGTTTCCCAGCGGATGACAGGTGGTTGCTGGGTCCTGGGTGGAGACTGTACTGCGTCCAGAAGGTAATTGTACTGCAGTGTGCAGCAGTGGGTAACTGTCCAGGAGGCTGGGATGCCAAATGTGAAACAGCTGGTAACAATCAGATGCTTGCATGGGGGGGGACACCTCCTACACGCTCCTAATAACATGGGGGGACACCTCCTACACGCTCCTAATAACATGGGGGGGACACCTCCTACACGCTCCTAATAACATGGGGGGGACACCTCAGCAGGCTCAAAATGGCCAGAAACAAAGAACTTTCTTTCTGAAACTAGTCAGTCTATTCTTGTTCTGAGAAATGAAGGCTATTCCATGCATGAAATTGCCAAGAAACTGAAGATCTCGTACAAGGCTGTGTTACTACTCCCTTTACAGAACATCGCAAACTGGCTCTAACCAGAATAGAAAGAGGAGTGGGAGGCCCCGGTGCACAACTGAGTAAGAGGACAAGTACATTAGAGTGTCTAGTTTGAGAAACAGATGACTCACAAGTCCTCAACTGGCAACTTCATTAAATAGTACCCTCAAAACACCAAAACACTGCCTGGAACAGTGTTAAGGGCACCTCCACGTATTGTGCTGATTCTGAACCAAGCAACAGGTATATCCATGTTCCAATAGCTTAGATGGTTGGAGGATGATCCTTACAACACTGGGGTATGGGTTTGAGTCCCGCATGGGCCACATAAATAGAATGTCTGTGTAATGTCTGCTGAATGAGCATGTTTAGGATCGTGTAGGAGGTGTCCCCCATGTTATTAGGAGCGTGTAGGAGGTGTCCCCCCAGTTATTAGGAGCGTGTAGGAGGTGTCCCCCCATGTTATTAGGAGCGTGTAGGAGGTGTCCCCCCATGTTATTAGGAGCGTGTAGGAGGTGTCCCCCCATGTTATTAGGAGACGTGTAGGAGGTGTCCCCCCATGTTATTAGAGCGTGTAGGAGGTGTCCCCCCATGTTAGTTTAGGAGTGCGTAGGAGGTGTTCCCCATGTTATTAGGAGCGTGTAGGAGGTGTCCCCCATGTTTATTAGGAGCGGTGT
>NC_036844.1:36248123-36251875 GCF_002910315.2 Salvelinus sp. IW2-2015
CGAGGTTGTCCCCCCCATGTATTAGGAGCGTGTAGGAGGTGTCCCCCCATGTTATAGAGTCGTGTAGGAGGTGTCCCCCCCATGTTATTAGGAGGCGTGTAGGAGGTGTCCCCCATGTTATTAGGATCGTAGGAGGTGTCCCCCCCATGTTATTAGGAGCGTGTAGGAGGTGTCCCCCCCATGTTATTAGGAGCGTGTAGGAGGTGTCCCCCCATGTTATTAGGATCGTGTAGGAGGTGTCCCCCCATGTTATTAGGAGCGTGTAGGAGGTGTCCCCCCATGTTATTAGAGTCGGTGTAGGAGGTGTCCCCCCCATGTTATTAGGAGCGTGTAGGAGTGTCCCCCATGTTATTAGGAGCGTGTAGGAGGTGTCCCCCCATGTTATTAGGAGCTTGTAGGAGGTGTCCCCCCATGTTATTAGGAGCGTGTAGGAGGTGTCCCCCATGTATTAGGAGCGTGTAGAGGTGTCCCCCCATGTTATTAGGAGCGTGTAGGAGGTGTCCCCCCATGTTATTAGGAGCGTGTAGGAGGTCCCCCCATGTTATTAGGAGCGTGTAGGAGTGTCCCCCATTTATTAGGAGCGTGTAGGGGGTGTCCCCCCATGATTAGGAGCGTGTAGGAGGTGTCCCCCCATGTTATTAGGAGCGTGTAGGAGGTGTCCCCCCATGTTATTAGGAGCGTGTAGGAGGTGTCTCCCCCATGTTATTAGGATCGTGTAGGAGGTCCCCCCCATGTTATTAGGAGCGTGAGAATCGAACCCACAAATGCTGATGCTCCAGATATTCAACTAGTCTAAAGAAGGCCAGTTTTGTTGCTTCTTTAATCAGAACAACAGTTTTCAGCTATGCTAACATAATTGCAAAAGGGTTTTCTAATGATCAATTAGCCTTTTAAAATAATAAACTTGGATTAGCTAACACAACGTGCCATTGGAACACAGGAGTGATGTTTGCTGACAATGGGTCTCTGTATGCCTATGTAGATATTCCATWAAAAAAATTGCCGTTACCAGCTCCAATAGTCATTTACAACATTAACAATGTCTACCCTGTATTTTTGATGAATCTTATGTTATTTTAAATGGACAAAAAAAGACAAGGCCATTTCTAAGTGACCCCAAACTTTTGAACGGTAGTGTATTTTAGAGGCTTTTCACTGACAGACGCAACTCAATCAGCGAGACCTATTCCCACTACCCAAACTGCAGGCTTCCCAAACTGCAGGCTTCCCAAACACACTTGATCTGAAACAATCCACAGCAAAAACATTTTAATAATGATCCTCTGTGGCTCAGTCATGCTCCCTGGTGAAGTATTTATAATGATTTGATTTAGACAGGGGTAATTATATAATTTTGGCGAAACATCAGTTTACTTTAGGGCAATCCAGCATCCTAACAGTGCACTGTGCACCTGCCAACTTTCCTTTCCAATACAGGCTGAAACCAGAGATCTGGACATAATGACGAGATGCTCATGTCTCCGCCCTAACAATGGCACTCGTTGTCCCAGAGGCGGGAAGGCAGGTGACAAGCTTAAGTCCGCATATTATTCCCATAGACTCGCATTGGACTTATACTGGACCAGTGGTGATTTTAGCATGTAAATTCATCTTGGTGGGGCAAACGTATATATTTTTTTAATGCATGTCAGCAAAGCCACTACACAACCCAACACATCACTAAACAATACATTCATTTTATTATAACGGTGACATTTGTAGGGGCAATTAGGGGCTCTGATGGATGTGTGTGTGTGTGTGCCTGTGTCTGTGTTTATGTGTGTAGCTGTAATTAGGAGCTCTGACAAGTACATATTAGCCATGTAACTGATCTGAAGCCTGTTTTCCTGCTTGTCGGGGTTCACTGCCCAAGTCAGAACAGTAGCCTAAGTTATGAGGGGAAAAGGGACCAAATTATTAGGGTGAGGCACATGGGCTACTAACATCTTACTACATAACATACATGTAGTATTACTTTCTTAGCTACAGTATACATATCTCCCTGGCATATTACATCATTTATGCAGCAGCATTCAATACATTTTTGGACTTACCTTGTTTTGCTGTGCTCACTTGAACAGGAAGGTGGCACGGAGGTCCTTCTTGTGGGTACATTTTGTCATCAAACTTTGTCATCAAAGTCTGGCATTCTCTGGATTTAAGCTGCTTTCAAGACAACTGGGAACTCTATGACGTCAGTGATCTTCAGGTCGGAGCTCTAGAAAAAGGGCAGAGTTCACAACTTGGAATTTCGAATTGGATGAGCGTTCAAAACCTATTTTCCCAGTCGGAGCTCATGTCCAGTTGTCTTGAACTCACTGGAGTCTGAGATTTCCCAGTTCTGAGTTTTCAGATGTTTTGAATGCAGCAGAAATCCTACTGGATTGACAGCATGGCCAATATATTCAACATTTTCTGGCCAATGGTGTTGCATGAGAATGTTTATCCTTTWAAGGTTTGAAAAGAGACCCTTAAACCCAGACTGGGACCACACACCCACTCCACTGAATAGCAGGCTAGTGATTGCTTTGCAATGCTTGCAGATTCCTTCCAAACCACTCATTGTTGAATTTGCGATTTCCAACTTGTTGTGTAATGTTGATGTTCAATGGTTGATGAGCACCGATACGTTTTATCTATAATTTCTCTTCATATGACAAGGAATAGAAAGGATTTGCCAGTAGATTGTTGACTTGATTCATGGTGATGACTTGCTAGCTAACATTTTGAAGGTAAGATGTTGACATGATCAGTCCAATCAAAGCTACTGTACATATAACGTGATTTGACGTCATTTTATCTGTGGCCAATGACCTTGAGCCTTCTTGGATGGGCACTTCTAATGTAAAGCTATGGCAGCACCCAAGGGGCTTGAATTTTCGAGCTCTTCCTGTAGATTTTGCAGTGACGTAGTGTCCCCATGAGTGACAGAATACTGAGCCATTCACGGCGCAACTAGAGAACATTACCAACCCCTACACTCCATATTTTCCGCTGGCTGCTCCATGACCATAGAAAGCACAGAGCTATGCTGAAACACCTGCATTTTGGAGCTGCCTTACTCAAGAATGCAAAAGAGACCATGTTTGTATGCAGCTTTATTAACTCAATTATTATTTATTTTATGTGATTTTATGTGACATATGTGACATGTATTAATGCCAAAATAATATGCAAAACAGGCATCAAAAAAAGTATATATATCTATCTTTAGGTAAACAGGTGGGGCTCAAAACCACCTGCCCTGAGTGACAGGTCGCCACTGTACTGGAAAGATTATGGCAAGAGTGAGCCCTCTCGCTTCGCCGGTTCCTCTCTGCTGAAACTACAGTATATCACCGAGAAAGCATCTGAGCGAGCAAAACAGCGCCCTCTATATGTTGCCCATGTCTCTGATGATCTCTGGACAGAAATAGTATGACATGGCATACTCTTTTGGTCCATACAGCATCAGATACATTGTTTGTTTGTTTGTTTGTTTGTGTCTGTCTGTCTGTCTGTTTGTCTATCTGTCAGTCTGTCTATCTATACCTTATCCGTCTCCCCCTCCCCCTCTCACTCCCCTTCCTCTCTTGGTGAGATTGTGTCCCCTACATGTTTAAGCCTGTACTCAGTGGTGTTTGATATCAGTTCATTTTCTGTGGTGCTGACAGGCAGGTGGCCACTCGGCGGAGAGTGTGTGTGTGTCAGTGAGAGAGAGAGATAGAGAGAGAGAGAGAGAGAGAGAGAGAGAGAGAGAGAGAGAGAGAGAG
>NC_036844.1:36251975-36253690 GCF_002910315.2 Salvelinus sp. IW2-2015
GGAGTCAATCACCACCTTCCGGAGACACCTGAAACCCCACCTCTTTAAGGAATACCTAGGATAGGATAAAGTAATCCTCCTAACCCCCCCCTCCCCCTTAAAAGAGTTAGATGCACTATTGTAAAGTGGTTGTTCCACTGGATATCATAAGGTGAATGCACCAATTTGTAAGTCRCTCTGGATAAGAGCGTCTGCTAAATGACTTAAATGTAAATGTAAATGTTGTTTCTCTGAAATAGAAGCCCTGCTTCTACATCTGCATCGCTTGCTGTTTGGGGTTTTAGGTTTCTGTACAAGCACTTTGTGACATCTGCTGATGTCAAGGTAAAACAATCTGTCGTTCTGCTCCCTGAACAAGGCAGTTAACCCACTGTTCCCCGGTAGGCCGCCATTGAAAATAAGAATGTGTTCTTCACTGACTTGCCTAGTTAAATAAAGGTTAAATAAAATGTTACAAAAATGTAAGATGGGCTTTATAAATACGTTTGATTTACCTAGAAATGTTTTGAAGTTAGCTTTCGCTAACCAGGAAGGTCCCCAATATACCAACCTCAAATCTATGTAACTAGCTATCAGGTAGACTAGCTAACTATCTTAGCTGGCATGCCTGCTATTAATAAGGTCGGTGGACTTTAGAAAAGGAAGCAATAACTAATAACTAAATGCACTGAATAAAGACTCACATTCCTTTCAATCTTTCACCCAGATTTTAGCAGAGATGCAGAGAAGAATATTTATTTTTATTATAAAAAGAAAACAGGAAAATAACAGACAGATCAAGAGGTATGCTTAGAAAAATATTTTGAAAAATACTTGGTTAAAATGTAATCTGGCACCTTAATGATTATATCATGATATTTGTTGTGTATTAATTAGGATGCCTGTATTGATGATGTGTGGTATGATCCCAGGTAATGTGTTGTAATGTCGAGGTAATAGTAATAAAAAATTACTGCAGTAGATTAATATGACTGATTGAGGGATACAGAGACAGATACTCCTAACAGACTAACATTGTTTTACTTCCTGTTAAAACCATGTCTGGTAGATACCAAGACAGGGACTTCCTGTTAAAACCATGCCTGGTAGATACCAAGACAGAGACTTCCTGTTAAAACCATGTCTGGTAGAGGTATGGCTTAGCCAGAATACCAGACGTATTTTTCATACAGAAGAAATCATAATGATTATGGCTCTAGAATGCAGGGGGGGGAAACAAAGTATTAAAATTCATCATCACGGATTTCGTGCCACCCCCTAATGGGTTCATGATGCCCCTGAGTACAGACACAGACACACATCGGTACTTACAGTACAGTGAGCTGGCTGCAGGTCATCAGAGTAGAGTAGCTAATGGTTAAGACCTGGTTCCCCTCAAAATCCCTGGAGAGAGAGAGAGAGGGATGATGATGATGGATGGATGGATGGATAAATGTGACTAGTTTCAGGAAACTAGGTATGTCGAGCGTCACTACTTCACAAGAGAGGCATTTCAACGTAAACATAATTTTTTATCATAATGCATTTTTTTTTACAGAAATGCCTTCTGGAACATTCTAACTTTCATATGCCTTCATAACAAACATGTAGCCATCTGGAAATACAAATACAATTGTTAAATACGAGCCCTAGTTGGTTTAGCCATGGAAAAAAACCAGAAACCTTACCCGGACATGCCCAAGACGAGTTTGATTCGTCTGCATGTAGGGCGCCTC
>NC_036844.1:36257847-36260461 GCF_002910315.2 Salvelinus sp. IW2-2015
GACGAGAGAGAGAGAGAGGGAGCGAGAGAGAGAGAGAGAGAGAGAGAGAGAGAGGAGAGAGAGAGAGAGAGAGAGAGAGAGAGAGAGAGAGAGAGAGAGAGAGAGAGAGAGAGAGAGAGAGAGAGAGAGAGAGAGAGAGAGAGAGAGAGAGAGAAGAGAGAGAGAGAGGAGAAAGGAGCGAGAGGAAAGGGAGCGAGAGGGAAGGGGAGCGAGAGGGAAAGGGAGCGAGAGAGCGAGAGAGAGGGAAAGGGAGCGAGAGAGCGAGAGAGAGGGAAAGGGAGCGAGAGAGCGAGAGAGCGAGAGAGAGAGAAGAGAGAGAGAGGGAAGAGGGATCAAGGGAGGCGAGGAGGGAAAGGGAGCGAGAGAGAGAGGGAAAGGGAGCGGAGAGATGCGAGAAGAGGGAAAGGGAGCGAGAAGCGAGAGAGAGGGAAAGGAGCGAGAGAGCGATGAGAGAGGCAAGGGAGCGAGAGGAGCGAGTGAGAGAGGGAAAGGGAGCGAGAGAGGCGAGTGAGAGAGGGAAAGGGAGCGAGAGAGCGAGTGAGAGAGGCGAAAGGGAGCGAGAGAGCGAGTGAGAGAGGGAAGGGAGCGAGAGAGGAGTGAGAGAGAGAGCGAGAGAGAGAGGGAAGGAGCAGAGAGGAGTGAGAAGAGAGAGGGAAAGGGAGCGAGAGAGCGAGTGAGAGAGAGGGAAAGGGAGCGAGAGAGCGAGTGAGAGAGGAAAGGGAGCGAGAGAGCGAGTGAGAGAGGGAAAGGGAGCGAAGAGCGAGTGAGAGAGAGCGAGAGAGAGAGGGAAAGGGACGAGAGAGCGAGTAGAAGAGAGAGCGAGAGAGAGAGGAAAGGAGCGGAGAGAGGAGGAAAGGGAGCGAGAGAGCGAGTGAGAGAGAGAGGGAAGGGACGAGAGAGCAGCGAGGGAGAGAGAGGGAAAGGGAGCGAGAGAGCGAGCGAGAGGAGAGAGGAAAGGAGCGAGAGAGAAGAGAGAGAGAGAGAGAGAGAGAGAGAGAGAGAGAGAGAGAGAGAGAGAGAGAGAGAGAGAGAGAGGAGGGAAAGGGAGCGAGAGAGCGAGAGAGAGGGAAGAAGCGAGAGAGCGAGAGAGAGGGAAAAGGGAGCGAGAGAGAGAGAGAGAGGAAAGGGAGCGCAGAGGGAAAAGGGAGCGAAAGGGAGCGAGAGAGCGGAGAGAGAGGGAAAGGGACCGCGAGAGAGCGAGAGAGAGGGAAAAGGTGTCTATTACATGAGCTGCTCAGTATGTGTTGGTAATCCTTTCTAACGCAGCTTTCCTGAAAGATATCGCGTAGTAGAACTGCATAAGAGTTGCTCTCCACTCTCTGGAGGACCGAGTTTTGAAATCAATGGAATTAGAGTATGATAGCTAAGGAGATGCAGAMAATTATGGCGTTTGACTGCAAATATGCAGACGGAGTTGAAAAGCGAACACACAGAAGGCTCTGGATTACATATTCAAACTAAGGGCAACCATGACATATTTATGTCACGACTTCCGCCGAAGTCGGTTCCTCTCCTTGTTCGGGCGGCGCTCGGCGCTCGGCGTCGCCGGTCTTCTAGCCATCATCGATCCACTTTTCATTTTCCATTAGTTTTGTCTTGTCTTCTCACACACATGTTCTCAAATCCCCTCATTACATGTTGTGTATTTAACCCTCTGTTCCACCCATGTCTTTGTGCTGAATTGTTTATTGTAAGTGCATGTACACGTTTTCTCTGGTGCGCGATGGGTTTTGTACCCATTTGTTTGTGGTTCTGGTTTCCGGTGGTTTTATGTATAAAACTCCTCCGTTGATGACCCAGTTTTGCTCTCCTGCGCCTGACTTCCCTGCCGCCAGTTACGCACTCCCTTACAATTTAACAGAGAGGGAGAAGCGTCCATCCATGTATACGAGTAAGAGAGTCTAGCTAGCTACATTTTCAGATGTTACACGCTTCTAATTTTGTCAGAAAGTCTTTTTCATTTCAAGTTAAAGTGKACTGTTAGCTAGCTTCGTGTATGATCTATGTAGTAAAAAGTTTCGTATCTCAGAGCCATTTGCATTGCTAGTTATAGACTAATTTTATCTAGCTAATATTGAACCTGGTTGGTTTGTTTCCTGCAGATGCATGCATGGTTGTAACTTTATGAGTTGGGATTATGTTTCATTGTTTAGCTAGCTAGCTACATGTCTAAACAAAAATACTACACTATGCAAGTAACTATTTCAATAGAATTTTTATGATGTCACTGCAACAACTGTCAATAGACGTAGCTGGTAAATTCGCTCTGGCTATTTACTCTGATTTCAGACCACTCTCGTCTGAGTGTGCCAGAGCACAGAATAACTGACAAATTTAGAAACGCTCAACACCCGTTGAATATGGCCGGTGTCAGTAAACGTTGGCAAAAAAACGTCACTAAATTGTTGCCAGCAGCACAGTTGCAGTCACCAGCAGATAACATTAAAACAGATGGGATGGGATGATAGATAGATGTCTAGACAGATGGGATTATAGCACACGCTTTTTCAGTTCTGCCCACACATTTTCTATAGGATTGAGGTGAGGGCTTGTGATGGCCACTCCAATACCTTGACTTTGTTGTCCTTAAGCCATTTTGCCACAACTTTGGAAG
>NC_036844.1:36265455-36276632 GCF_002910315.2 Salvelinus sp. IW2-2015
CACGAGAGAGAATGGATAGAACCAGGACTTAGATCATCGACAACTCCAACTAGTGTCCCATCTGTCCCTTCTCTTTCAGGTTTGACTTCTTGTGAATGCCTCTCTTCCACCGAGGTTCAGGAGGAGTTTGGAGTTGGATCACAAAGTCGATCTGAGCACATACACGCTCGGACCGCTACTGCTTGGGCGAGGTGGTCAGAGGCAACGTTATTTATCCTGGCCTCAATGGCTAGAAACTAGACACTACATTCTCATTCTCAAAGTTCCACTGAGCACAGGAGCATCTACTTACATCACTAATCTAATCAAAATTTTTTATTAAGTATCAGGATTTGATTTACAATCTTCCTACCCAGACCTGGAACACTCTGGTTGTTTGGAAAGCTTTCTTCATGGATCGAGACAGACTCAGAGGTGGAGACGGAGCCAGGAATTCAGAAAGCGGTGAGTTGGACATCATTGAAAAGACGTATTCACACCGTAACAAAAGTAGCAAACCGCTTTGCAATGGAGGACGTTTCGCTATGAAATGAATGTTTCTTATTGTACAAATTCAGGTAGGGTCCCTCCCAATTTGTTCTGTTGGGTTCCGTTGAATTTTAGTGAATACACCGGCCTCCTTTGTCCACTTCAGAGCAGCCATTGAAACATCCTTTGCCACAAGGTTTGAATGGTGCTCTCCTTCATCCCTGTCATGTCTCACGGCTCTGGTCAGGAGCTGAACTTCTCAGCGTATCTGGGTCTGCCAGCCTTTATGATCCCCTGAAGGGCCTCCCTGTGGCCAACCTGGCCCGCGTGCTGCTCAATCCACATCCAAGACTGGACACCATTTCCTGCAATGGCTAGTACAGCCGTCAAGAGTTATCTATTTGTACCATATAAGAACTATAACGCATTCTTAATCCTTGGCTTGTTTGGGTGACTGGCATATTTCATGGTATTCAGTGAACTTAAAATTGAAGTATAAAACCTACAACCTAAGAAACGTGGATTGAACGTACTTTGGTGCAAAAAGTGCAAATCAATCCAGAACAACAGCAAAGGACCTTGTGAAGATGCTGGAGGAAACAGGTACAAAGGTATCTATATCCACAGTAGGGAAGGAAGGAAGGAAGAGCCACGGCTCCAAAACCGCCATAAAAAAGCCAGACTATAGTTTGCAACTGCACATGGGGAACAAAGACTGTACTTTTTTGAGAAATGTCCTCTATTCTGATGAAACAAAAATAGAATTGTTTGGCAATAATGACCATCGTTATGTTTGGAGTAAAAAGGGGGAGGGTTGCAAGCTGAAGAACACCATCCCAACCGTGAAGAACGGGGGTGGCAGCATCATGTTGTGGGGGTGCTTTGGTGCAGGAGGGACTGGTTCACTTCACAAAATAGATGGCACATGAGGGAGGAAATATGTGGATATATTGAAGCAACATCTCAAGACATCAGTCAGGAAGTTAAAGCTTGGTATCAAAATGGTTCTTCCAAATGGACAATGACCCAAGCATACTTTAGTGTATGTAAACTTCTGACCCACTGGAATTGTGATACAGTGAATTATAAGTGAAATAATCTGTCTGTAAACAATTGTTGGAAAAATGACTTGTGTCATACACAAAGTAGATGTCCTAACCGACTTAAAAAACGAGTTTTAATGACTCCAACCTAAGTRTATGTAAACTTCCAACTTCAACTGTAGATGTCTAGACAGATGGGATTATAGATAGATGTCTAGACAGATAGGATGGGATTATAGATAGATGTCTAGACAGACAGGATAGGATTATAGATAGATGTCTAGACAGACAATATGGGATTATAGATAGATGTCTAGACAGACAATATGGGATTATAGATAGATGTCTAGACAGATAGGATGGGATTATAGATAGATGTCTAGACAGATAGGATGGGATTATAGATAGATGTCTAGACAGATGGGTTGGGATTATAGATACATGTATACTCACACCCAGCTGAGGTTAGGTGTGTGGTGACAGAGGCTGGGCTGGGGGAGCTGCACCAGAGATGTATTCACCATGGAGCTGGGGAGAAATCACACACTGTTGTTTAGAGAACACAGACACACCTGGACAGATGAACATTCACACACAGATGGAGGGACTGGCACACACACACACACACCCCTGTGACCTCCTTAGGGAAGACACACAGCTCGTAGACATTTGGAAAGAACAGAGAAAAGAGAAAAGATAATAAAAAAGAGAAAATAGAGAACAGAGAATAGAGAATAAAGAATAGAGAATAGAGAACAGAGAATAAAGAATAGAGAACAGAGAATAAAGAACAGAGAATGAGATAGAGAAAAGATATGAAGAGAATAAGAATAGAAGAGAAAAGAATGAGACACTCCTACGGATGCTGCCTTGGACACTGATAGGGATATGTTTCTAATGATGAATTTCAATTTGTCAAACATCTCTTCATCTGTGTCGGCACACAGCAGTAGGTCAAAATATTACAAATGTAGTTCACCAACTATAACTAGTAACAGCTCATTGGAGGTATGCTGTTTATGAATGGCGAACTAAGTTTCTTGATGCAATAGTTACTGTGGCTGCCTTGTCTAAATTATGCAAGGTTTAGTTAGTATACACCAACACACACAACACACACCACACAACACACACACAACCACACACACCACACAACACACACACACCACACACACACACACACAACAACACAATCACAATGCACACACAGTCACACGCAGACTGTCGTGTTCTTTTGCCCATTGCACGATCATCCGTAATGATGAGACCAAGGCGGCAGCGTGCATAGAGTTACATCATTAAATAAAGGAAACTCACAAACAATAAAGAAAAACAAACTCTATCTGGAGTGCACAAAGGCAATTTATTGTAGAGATCCAATGGGGAAAATGGCTACCTAATATGATCCCAATCAGGAGACACGTAAACAGCTGTCTCTGATTGGGAACCATATCAGGCCCACATAGAATACAAACACACTAGATGACCACCTAGTCTATATGCCCAACAACACAGAGAAAACAGCTTACTATGGTCAGGGCGTGAACCCATCTTCATCTTTTTATTGGCGTCTGAGGTATGGCTTTTTCTTTTTATTCTTATTATCTATATCAGTATTTATTACTTATTGTATACTATATTATTATTTTATTATTATTATTATTTATTTACTATTTTGATAGTATTATATTATCTATATTATTATATATATTTTATTATTATTATTATTATCAATTCATTATTTATTATTATTACTATTTTATTATCTATATTCTTATTATATTTATTATTAATTATTTTACTATTTTATTACTATATTATATTACTTAACATTTTTTAATTATTATTACTATTTTAATTATCTATATTATTATTATATCTATATCATTATTATCTACATTATTATTACTCTATTTTATTATTTATATTATTATTATCTATATTATTATTATCATAAATTATTTATCTTTATTTTTTTAATTTTTTATTATTACCTAATAAATTTATTATTATCTACATTATTATCATATCATTATTATTACTATTTTTATCTATTATTATTATTATTATATATTATTTATTACCTATTTTATTTCTATATATTATTATTACATTATTATTACTATTTTATTATATTTTAATTATTTATATATATTATTATACATTATTATCAACATTATACTATCTTAATTATATTTACTATTGTTATTATATTTATTATATTATTTAATTCCTATATTACCATTTTATTATTTTTTATTATTAATCTACATTTATTACTTTTTATTATTATATTATTATTATTACTTATTATTTATTTTATTATCTATATCATTATTATCTACATTATTATACCTATTTTTTTTATTATCAATTATTTCTACATTTTATTACTATTTTATTATTATATTATTATTATCTACATTATTATTACCTATTTATTATTATTATATATTATTAATTTATTACCTATTTTATTATTTATATTATTATTTACAATTATTTATCAACACGCATTGTTTGGAAAGTTCAAGGATAAGATTTCGCCATAAGCTGTTTTAACACCTGTTGTATCCTGTGCACCTGGCAAATATATGAATATAATATATAATAAATAAATAAATAAATAAATATATATATATCTATAAATCTCTGAAGCTGGAGTCTTATATCACCCTCTCTAACTTTAAGCATCAGCTGTCTGAGCAGCTTACCGATCACTGTACCCACAGCCAATCTGTAAATAGCACACCCAACTACCTCATCCCCATATTATTACTCACCCTCTTGCTCTTTTGCACACCAGTATCTCTACTTGCACATCATCATCTGCACATATATCACTCCAGTGTTAATGCTAAATTGTAAATATGTTCGCCTCTATGGCCTATTTATTGCCTCCCTCCCTACTCTTCTACATTTGCACACACKGTAGATATATCTTTCAATTGTTCTTTTCTTTTGTATTATTGACTGTACGTTTGTCACGCCCTGACTCTAGTTATATTTTGTTTTCTTTATTTTTTGGTAAGGTCAGGGTGTGACAAGGGTGGTTTGTTTAGTTTTTGTATTGTCTAGGGGTTTTTGTCTTGTCTAGGGGTTTTTGTCTTGTCTAGGGTTTTTGTTTGTCTATGGGGATTTTGTATGGTCTAGGGGTTTGGAGGTTTATGGTGGCCTGAGTTGGTTCCCAATCAGAGACAGCTGTTTCTTGTTGTCTCTGATTGGGGAGCTTATTTAGGTTGCCATTTTTCCATGTTGGTTTTGTGGGTAGTTGTTTTCTGTCTCTGTGTCTGCACCAGACATAACTGTTTCGTGTTGGTCTATTTTGTTATTTTGTCTTAGTGTTCTGAGTTAAAATAAATATAATGTACCCGTACCACGGTGCACCTTGGTCCTCTTCTTCAAACAGCCGTTACAACGTTTTCTTATGTGTAACTCTGTTGTTGTTTTTGTCGCACTGCTATGCTTTATCTTGGCCAGGTTGCAGTTGTAAATGAGAACTTGTTCTCAACTGGCCTACCTGGTTAAATAAAGGTCAAATAAAAAATAAATATAAATAAATAAAAAACTTGAAAGGGATAGGGAGAACGAGTGAGAAGACAAAGAACTAGAGTGAGTGAGAAAGACAAAGAACTAGAGTGAGTGAGAAAGACAAAGAACTAGAGTGAGTGAGAAAGACAAAGAACTAGACTGAGTGAGCAAGACAAAGAACTAGAGTGAGTGAACAAGACAAAGAACTAGAGTGAGTGAGAAGGACAAAGAACTAGAGTGAGTGAGAAAGACAAAGAACTAGAGTGAGTGAGAAGACAAAGAACTGGAGTGAGTGAGAAAGACAGAGAACTAGAGTGAGTGAGAAGACAAAGAACTAGAGTGAGTGAGAAGACAAAGAACTAGAGTGAGAAAGACAGAGAACTAGAGTGAGTGAGAAAGACAGAGAACTAGAGCACTTAAAGATATCATATTATATACATTGTGGTCCATTATTTTGGCTGAAAGCACAATCAGATATGCCATTAAGCTA
This sequence comes from Salvelinus sp. IW2-2015, assembly GCF_002910315.2. NCBI lineage: Eukaryota > Metazoa > Chordata > Actinopteri > Salmoniformes > Salmonidae > Salvelinus > Salvelinus sp. IW2-2015. The sequence goes on from NC_036844.1 coordinate 36,270,988, forward strand.
CCTACTTGTATTTCATGTAAAGCAAATCTGTTGTATTGTGTATGTCCTCTGTAGGGTTAGACTGTGTTGAATAAATGTTATGACATCTTTTGGCCACTTTGGATGTATTTTACTTTATATGGTCTTTGGTTGTCTCTCTCTCTCCATAACTGTACGCGTAAGGTCTTTGTTGTATCTCTCTCCATAACTTTACCGTAAGGTCTTGGTTGTCTCTCTCTCCATAACTGTACCGTAAGGTCTTTGATTCTTCTCTTCCATAACTTTACCGTAAGGTCTTTGGTTGTCCTTCTCTCTCTCCATAACTGTACCGAGTCTTTGGTTCTCTCTCTCCATAACTTTACCGTAAGGTCTTTGGTTGTCTCTCTCTCCCATAACTGTACCGTAAGGTTTTGGTTGTCTCTCTCTCTCCATAACTGTACCGTAAGGTCTTTGGTTCTCTCTCTGATAACTTTACCCGTAAGGTCTTTGGTTGTCTCTCTCTTCTCCATAACTGTAGCGCGTAAGGTTTTGGTTCTCTCTCTCCATAGACTGTACGTAAGGTCTTGATTGTCTCTCTCTCTCTCCAAACTGTACCGTAAGGTCTTTGGTTGTCTCTCTTTCCATACAAACCGTAAGGTCTTTGGTCTCTCTCTCTCCATAACTGTACTGTAAGGTCTTTGGTTGTCTCCTTCTCCATAACTGTACTGTAATGTCTTTGGTTCTCTCTCTTCTCCATAACAAACGTAAAGTCTTTGGTTGTCTCTCTCTCCATAACTGTACCGTAAGGTCTTTGGTTCTCTCTCTCCCATAACTGTACTGTAAGGTCTTTGGTTGCTCTGCTCTTCATCCATAACCTGTACCTTGCGGGTAGGGCTTTGATTGTTCTCGTTCTCGCTATTCGGTCGGTCGTCGCGAGCTCCTTTAACTGGTGTAGGAACGCGGTTTGTGGCGGGGTAGGTCTCTTTTGGTTTTTTCCTCTCTCAGGTCTCCATAAAAGTTCTGGAGGAGGCCCAACTCGAAAGACTTTGTAAGGTCTTCATCCAGTTGAGTTGTGTCGCAGTCAGTAACGATTCAGAACCATCAAGTCACCCTATTACCGCTGGTACCGTAAGATAAGGGGTATTGTTGTGAGGGAGGGAGTGAGACATCTAAACCAAAGACTCTTACATTCTACCAGTTAATGGAGAGAAACACCTCAAAAGAACCGTAACTAATACGACGGTACACCTGTATAAAGTGGAGAGAGAGAGAAGAGAGACATATCAGACCTCTTTGGTGTTGTCCCTCTCTCGGATCACGGTACATAAGGTATGGAAGACAGAGAGAGACAAAGAAACCAATGTACGGGTACAGGAGGAGGATCTCGTGGTTGTACCTCCCCTTACACGTCAAGTCCTGTTACTGTCCGAGTAAAGAGCGCAGAGACGCAGAAGCCTACGGTAAATCAAAACTGAGATACCAGGGTCTACCTGTGGGTTTCTATAAAACATCTCCGGCTCATGCATGAAAGACTGTACTAGAGACAATCTAGAGAGTCGTAAAACTGACGTAACGTCTTACGAGAATAACCCTAAGGAAACAATCCGGAGCAGGCGCGGAGAACCATGTCTTTGGTTCGTCCATCCAAGTGAGACTTCTACGCATGTTGACTTGTTAGGTTACTATTGGGAAGGTAAAAGTCAAGAGAGTCATACTGAGGTTGTGTTCTGCCCCTCGCCTCAACTAAAGTTAGATAATGAGTCAAATGATAATGGAGTCGTCCTGTTTGGAGTGAGTGGTCTATCATCTTCAGTCAAACCCTATACAGCTCTAAGTGCTACTGTGAGAGTGTCTTTGGGATAAGTAGCAGTATCGTACCATTACAAGCTCCTCCGGTATTTTGGCGCGTGTTATAGGAGGATTAGCGAGATCCCCATGAGTTTACGGTAGCATGGTTACTGGAAGATGACTGCACAGTCGATCTCCCAACATTCAAAACTAGACTTACCGGTAAGTTAATTGAGCAGAAGGAGAGACACCAGACTTACGGTACACGTTATGGAGAGAGAGAGACAACCAAGACTTATCGGTAAAGTTTTAGCAGGTCTTTGGTTCTATCTCTCTCTGAGAGAGAGAGAACCAAACAGACCTTAACGTGTACTGTAAGTGTCTTTGGTTGAGTCTCTCTCTCTCCATCGCTAAGCACACTTGTATGAGCACAAGAGAGATGACAACCCAAAGACACTTACCGGTACAGTTATGGAGAGAGGAGAACCACCAAATAACCCCGTAAAAGTATTTATGGATTCCCTTCATTACAACGGTTTAAACAGTAAAGTTCTTTGGTTTTCTCTCTCTTCTCACATAACGGTAGTAGAGGAGCCGAAGACTAAGAGATGCTTAAGGACTCGTGTATCATGGTTGTTTAATTCTTCGTCTGGATTCCATGAAGAGCAGTAGATACACCGATGTTAGGACTGGCATGAATCTGTCAAAGATTTGTCCGGGAGAGAGTTAGTTGCGTTGATCGTCGTACATACTTACTCAGAGCGGAGGTAAGCGCGAAAGTAAAAAGAATGTCTTTGGACCTTTTCTGCTGGCACTGCTTACTTGGCCATGAGACTTTACGTAAGGTCTTTGGTTGTCTCACGTACGGTTTTCTCTCTCCTCCTGAACTTTACGAAGTCTTTTGGTTGCTCTCTTCCTAGTGTCCGTAAGGGTCTTTGGTTCTCTCTCTCCATAACTTACCGTAAGGTCTTTGTTGTCTCTCTCTCTCCATAACTGTACCGTAAGGTCTTTGGTTGTCTCTCTCTCTCCATAACTGTACCGTAAGGTCTTTGGTTCTCTTCTCCATAACTTTACCGTAAGGTCTTTGGTTGTTCTCTCTCTCTCCATAACTGTACCGTAAGGTCTATTGTTCTCTCTCTCCATAACTGTACGTAAGGTCTTGGTTGTCTCTCTTTCCCTACAAAACCTAAGTCTTGGTTCCTTCTGTCATAACTGTACTGTAAGGTCTTTGGTTGTCTCTCTCTCATAACTGTACTGTAATTCTTTGGTTCTCTCTCTCTCCATAACAAAACCGTAAAGTCTTTGTTGTCTCTCTCTCCATAACTGTACCGTAAGGTCTTTTGGTTCTCTCTCTCTCCATAACTAGTACTGTACAGGTCTTTGGTTGTCTCTCTCTCTCATACCTGTACCGTAAGGTTTTGATTGTCTCTCTCTCTCTCCCATAACTGTACCGTAAGGTCTTTGGTTTTCTCTCTCCATAACTGTACCTGTAAGGTCTTGTGTTGTCTCTCTCTCCCATACCTGTACCGTAGGTCTTTGGTTCTATCTCTCTCCATAACTGTACTGTAAAAGTCTTTTGGTTCTCTCTCCATAACTGTACTGTAAAGTCTTTGGTTGTCTCTCCCATAACTGTACTGTAAGGTCTTTGGTTTGTCTCTCTCTTCCATAACTGTACTGTAAGGTTTTGGTTGTCTCTCTCTCTCCATACCTGTACCGTAAGGTCTTGGTTGTCTCTCTTCTCTCCATAACTGTACCGCAAGGTCTTTGGTTTATCTCTCTCCATAACTGTACTGTAAGTCTTGGTTGTCTCTCTCTCTCCTTAACTGTACCGTAAAGTATTTGGTTCTCTCTCCATAACTTTACAGTAAAGTCTTTGGGTGTCTCTCTCTCTCCATAACTGTCCGTAAGGTCTTTGGTTGTCTCTCTCTCTCTCCATAATCTGTACCGTAAGGTCTTTGGTTCTCTCTCCATAACTGTACCGTAAGGTCTTTGGTTTCTCTCCCATAACTGTACAGTAAGATCGTTGGTTTCTCTCTCTCTCACCAGGGTGTTGGATCACAACCCTCTGAACAGTGTTTCCCAAACACTTCACCGGCCTCACCTCCCTCATGTTCCTGTGAGTAGCCACACACACCACACAACCACACACACACACACACACACACACACCACACACACACCACACACACACACACACACACCACACACCACACACACACACACACACACACACACACACACACACACACACACACACACACTAGTTTTTCTTCCCTCCTAACAAGATATCACAGCTGACTTCATGTTCCGACGTTCTTTGATAAACATGTAAAATGTAGGCATACGAAACAACTTTATGGAAACAACTCTTAGGCATTCATTCAGACTGGGTTAAGGTCTGGCATAGGTTTAACGCAGAAACAACTCTATAGGCATTCATTCAGACTGGGTTAAGGTCTGGCATAGGGTTAAAGGCAGAAAAACAACTCTATAGGCATTCATTCAGGACTGGGTTAAGGTCTGCATAGGGTTAAAGCAGAACAACTCTATAGGCATTCATTCAGACTTGGGTAAGGTCTGGCATAGGTTAAAGCAGAAACAACTCTAGGTTAAGTTAAGGATTAAAGTTTGGGATAGAGGAAAACTTTAGGCATTAATTCTGATTGGGCTTACATGAAACTTTTGTGGACGATGGTGGAGCTCCGCTCCGAAGGACTGCGGGTTCAATCCCAGTACGGGGCACTCATTTTCAGTATTTTGGCCTTGTATCTGGAGTGATCTCTCGGTCCCTCCCTCTGCACTCCTTCACACTGTTGTCTCTACTTGTTTTATTGATTGTTCACATCTCATTTTGCATTTAAGAAATATATAATAATTCTGCATTAAACATAAAATATCTCTGAGTAGGAATTATAACTACCATTTCAGAATGGTAGGTTCATTTTGGGGCCATTGGTTCCAAACAACAATATAACAAAATTTCAAATCCGTCTCCTCATGGTCTCATTGAAAATATCATAGTGGTTCCTTCTCTTTTCCTTTATTCCTCTCCTTACTCCTCTCCTTATCTCTCCTTACTCCTGTCTTATTTCATCCTCCTTACTCCTCTCCTTTTCTCCTCTCCTACTCCTCTCCTTGGTCCCCTCTTTACTCCTCTCCTTACTCCTGTCCTTTTCTCCTCTCTTTACTCCTCTCCTTTTTCTCTCTCCTTAACTCCTCTCCTTACTCCTCTCCTTTTCTCCTCTCCTTACTCCCTTCTCCTTTTCTCTCTCTCCTTTACTCCTCTCCTCTCCTTACTCCTTTCCTCTTCTCCTCCTTACCTCTTACTCCTCTCCTTATCTCCCTCTCCTTACTCCTCTCTACTCCTCTCCTTTTTTTTCCTCTCCTTATTTATCTTCTCCTCTCCTTATTCCTCTCCTTACTCCTCTCCTTTCTTTTCTCCTTACTCCTCTCCTCATTCCCTCATCATTATGTTCTCCTCACCTGTAACTTTATCTTATGTTGTTGTAGAACTATGTTCAACACATCTCTGTCTTTCACTCACTCTAGTTCTTTGTCTTTCTCACTCACTCCAGTTCTTTGTCTTTCTCACTCACTCTAGTTCTTTGTCTTCTCACTCACTCTAGTTCTCTGTCTTTCTCACTCACTTCAGTTATTTGTCTTCTCACTCACTCCAGTTCTTTGTCTTCTCACTCACTCTAGTTCTCTGTCCTCTCACTCACTCTAGTTCTTTGTCTTCCTCACTCACTCCAGTTCTTTGTCTTCTCACCCACTCTAGTTCTTTGTCTTCTCACTCACTCTTGTCTTTTGTCTTCTCACTCACTCTAGTTCTTTGTCTTCTCACTCACTCTAGTTCTCTTGTCTTTCACTCACTCTAGTTCTTTGTCTTCCTCAACTCA
>NC_036844.1:36276657-36282138 GCF_002910315.2 Salvelinus sp. IW2-2015
TTACCGTTAGAGGTTTGCGAGTGCTCCTATGAGTCGTGCTTCTCTACTTCACGGATAACACTGTACCGTTAAGGTGGCTCTAGAGTTGAGCGTTGTGCGTGCTCTGCCCTGCATCACAATAAACCTGACTGACCGTACAAGTGGGTCCTTTGGTGTCTTCTTCTGTCTCTCATATACCGTGTGTACACGCATAAAAGGTACCTCATCTTGGTCTGTGCTCTCTCTCTCTTCCGTATAACTGTACCGTATCGGTACTTTGTTCTCTGCTTTCTCACATGACATGTGAGCCGTAAATGCGTGCTTTGAAGAATTGTCTCTTCTTCATCTCTCCATAACCCCTTGTGCGCGGAATATAAGGTCTTGTTGAATCAAGCTCTAGCATCCTTCATAACAAAACCGTTAAAGGTCTTTGGTTGTCTACTCTACTTTCACAATGTATACTGCTACCTAGTACATGGCCTCATGGCTGTATCAATATGTCTCTACTTTCCAATAAAATTCCACCCTGATATAATCGTGTCAGTGCTTTGACTTTCGTCTCATCTCCTCTCAACAAAATACCGTAAAGTCTTTCGGTTGCTGTCTACATCTCAAAACTGTCTACCCGACTAAAGAGTCATCATTGACGTTTCGTTCCTCCTCATCTCTGCCAAAAACATCAACACTGTACTGTAAGGTCTTTGTGGTTGTATACTCTGCGTCTCTCCATACCTGTAACCGTTAAGGTCTTTGATTGTCCTCTCTTCTCTCTCTCTTCCATAACTGTTTACCGCTAGGCTCGTACCTATAACCGAGTATACTGTGTCGTCTCTTACCTCCTATTCACTGTGTACCGCGATTAACATTGTTAACTGGGTTCAGGTTCATAGTCTCTCTTCTCCATCTCTCTCAGTGCCAACTGTAACCACTGCATCCTACACCAATTATAAGGCATCATCTTCTCTCCTCATCTCTTCCGTCGTCCAATTAGGTAAGTCAGTAGCTTTAGCTGGCTTACGATCCTTATAGGGTATTGATACTCTCATACTCTACCAAATAAACCACTCCTACAACGTATCTCTATTGACTCGATATATGGAAATACTCCTCTTCACTGTGCGCAAACTTATTTAACAATGTACCTCGATGACAAGGTTCTAAGTATGCTCTATTCGAATACCTCCTTCTCACACACATACCTCTCATAGATAACTGCTCATGAGATGCATCACAAATCGCCATCGTTCTCTCCATGAACAATACGTGAGCTTCTGCGCTAATATCACAGTCTCTTTGGTTATGGTGCTCAGTCGTGACTACATAACTCTGGGCCATTTAACTCGAATTACCACTCGTGTGAAAAGGTGATGCTCAGTATGGAGTGTTGTCTCTCTCTCATAACTGTACTGTAAGGTCTTTGGTTGTCTCTCTCTCTTCCATATGTCGTAAGGTCTGTTGGCTTGCGATCTGCTCTCCATATACTGAACTGCAAGGTCTTTGGCTTTATTCTCTCTCGCCATAACTGTACGACGTCTTTGGTTGCTCTCTCTCTCTAACTGTAACCGTAGTATTTTGGTTCCTTCTTCCATAACTTTACTAGTTTTTTAAGTCTTTGGTTGTCTCTCTCTCTCCATAACTGTCCGTTAAGGTCTTTGGTTGTATCTCTCTCCATAACTGTACCGTAAGGTCTTTGGTTGTCTCTCTCTCCATAACTGTACCGTAAGGCTTTTGATTCTCTCTCCTCCATAACTTTACCGTAAGGTCTTTGGTTGTCTCTCTCTCTCCATAACTGTACCGTAAGGTCTTTGGTTCTCTCTCTCCATAACTTTACCGTAAGGTCTTGGTTGTCTCTCTCTCTCCATAACTGTACCGTAAGGTCTTTGGTTGTCTCTCTCTCTCCATAACTGTACCGTAAGGTCTTTGGTTCTCTCTCTCCATAACTTTACCGTAAGGTCTTTGGTTGTCTTCTCTCTCTCCATAACTGTACCGTAAGGTCTTTGTGTCTCTCTCTCTCCATAACTGTACCGTAAGGTCTTTGGTTGTCTCTCTTTCCCATAACAAAACCGTAAGGTCTTTGGTTCTCTCTCTCTCCATAACTGTACTGTAAGGTCTTTGGTTGTCTTCTCTCCATAACTGTACTGTAATGTCTTTTGGTTCTCTCTCTCTCCATAACAAAACCGTAAAGTCTTTGGTTTGTCTCTCTCTCCATAACTGTACCGTAAGGTCTTTGGTTCTCTCTCTCTCCATAACTGTACTGTAAGGTCTTTGGTTGTCTCTCTCTCCATACCTGTACCGTAAGGTCTTTGATTGTTCTCTCTCTCTCTCTCCTCCATAACTGTACCGTAAGGTCTTTGGTTTCTTCTCTCTCCATAACTTACTGTAAGGTCTTTGGTTGTCTCTCCTCTCCATACCTGTACCGTAAGGTCTTTGGTTCTATCTCTATCCATTAACTGTACTGTAAAAGTCTTTGGTTCCTCTCCTGACTGTACTGTAAAGTCTTTGGTTGTTCTCTCTCCATAACTGTACTGTAAGGTCTTTGGTTGTCTCTCTCTCCATAACTGTACTGTAAGGTCTTTTGTCTCTCTCTCTCCATACCTGTACCGTAAGTCTTTGTTGTCTCTCTCTCTCTCCATAACTGTACCGCAAGGTCTTTGGTTCTATCTCTCTCCATAACTGTACTGTAAGTCTTGGTTGTCTCTCTCTCTCTTAACTGCTACCGTAAAGTATTTGTTCTCTCTCCATAACTTTACAGTAAAGTCTTTGGTTGTCTCTCTCTTCTCCATAACTGTGCCGTAAGGTCTTTGTTTGTCTCTCTCTCTTCCATAACTGTACCGTAAGGTCTTTGGTTCTCTCTCCATACTAGTAGCGCAGTGTAAGATCGTTGGTTCTCTCTCTCTCACCAGGGTGTTGGATCACAACCTCTGAACAGTGTTTCCCAAACACCTTCACCGGCCTCACACCTCCCTCATTGTTCCTGTGAGTAGCACAACAACACACACACACACACACACACACACACACACACACACACACACACACACACACACACAACAACACACACACACACACACACCACACACACACACACACACACACACACACAACACCACACACACACATAGTTTTTCTTCCCTCCTTAACAAGATATCACAGCCTGACTTCATATTTCCGACGTTCTTTGATAAACATGTAAAATGTAGGCATACAGAAAACAACTTTATGGAAACAACTCTTTAGGCATTCATTCAGACTGGGTTAAGGTCTGGCATAGGGTTAAAGGCAGAACAACAACTCTATAGCGTCATTAGGCATTCATTCGGACTGGGTTAAGGTCTGGCATAGGGTTAAAGCAGAAACAACTCTATAGGCATTCATTCAGACTGTGTTAAGGTCTGGCATAGGTTAAAGCAGAAACAACTCTAGGTTTAAGTTAAGGATTAAAGTTTGGGATAGAGGTAAAACTTTAGGCATTAATTCTGATTGGGCTTACCGAAACTTTTTGACGGATGGTGCTTGAGCTCCGGCTCCGAAGGACTGCGGGTTCAATCCCAGTACGGGGCACTCATTTTCAGTATTTTTGCCTTGTATCTGGAGTGATCTCTCGGTCCCTCCCTCTGCCACTCCTTCACACTGTTGTCTCTACTTTGTTTATTGATTGTCACATCTCATTTTGCATTTAAGAAATATATAATAATTCTGCATTCAAACATAAAATATCTTCTTGAGTAGGAATTATAAACTACCATTTCAGAATGGTAGGTCTCTTTTGTGGGCCATTGGTTCCAAACACAATATAACAAAATTCAAATCCGTTTCCTTCATGAGTCTCATTGAAAATATGATAGTGGGTAGTTATGGAGAGAGAGAACCAAAGACCTTACGGTACAGTTATGGAGAGAGAGAGACAACCAAAGACCTTACGGTAAAGTTATGGAGAGAGAGAGACAACCAAAGACCTTACGGTAAAGTTATGGAGAGAGAGAGACAACCAAAGACCATATAAAGTAAAATACATCCAAAGTGGCAAAAGATGTCATACATTTATTCAACACAGTCTAACCCTACAGAGAAATTACACAATACAACAGATTTGCTTTACATGAAATACAGTAGGTAGCTTAATGGCATATCTGATTGTGCTTTCAGCCAAATAATGACCACAAACTATTAATATGAGCATATCCAAAGAAGCTTTCAAAGTGCTCAATTAAGCGAACAATGAAAAACAATGAAGAAAAACAATGAATCTGCTCGATTGAGCCACAGAGCACAGATACCTTAAAAAAGAGGAAGGGACGTATCCTTCGCATAGAGTTGATCATACTGTTGTGGCCTGTGGAATGTTGTCTCACTCCTCTTTAATGGCTGTGAAAAGTTGCTGGATGTTGGCGTGACCTGGAACACGCTGTCGTACACGTCGATCCAGAGCATCCCAAACATGCTCAATGGGTGACACGTCTGTGAGTATGCAGGCCATGGAAGAACTGGGACATTTTCAGCTTTCAGGAATTGTGTACAGATCCTTGCGACATGGGGCCGTGCATTATCATGCTAAAATATGAGGTGATGGCGGTGGATGAATGGCATAACAATGGGCCTCAGGATTTCGTCAGGGTATCTCTGTGTATTCAAATTGCCATCGATAAAATGCAACTGTGTTGGTTGTCCGTAGCTTATGCCTGCCCATACCATAACCCCACTGCCATCATGGGGCACTCTGTTCACAACGTTGACATCAGAAAACCGCTCACYCACACGACGTCATACACGTGGTCTGCGGTTGTGAGGCCAGTTGGACGTACTTCCAAGTTCTCTAAAGCGATGTTGAAGGTGGCTTATGGTAGAGAAATGAACATTAAATTCCCTGGCAACAGCTCTGGTAGACATTCCTGCTGTAAGCATGCCAATTGCCCGCTACCTCAAAACTTGACACATCTGTGGCATTGTATTCTGAGACCAAACTGCACATTTTAGAGTGGCCTTTTATTGTCCCCAGCACAAGGTGCACCTGTGTAATGATCATGCTGTTTAATCAGCTTCTTGTTTTGCCACCACTGTCAGGTGGATGGATTATCTTGGCAAAGGATAAATGCTCACTTACAGGGATGTAAACACATTTGTGCACAACATTTGAGAGAAATAAGCTTTTTGTGCATATGGAAAATGTATGGGATCTTTTATTTCAGAATATGAAACATGTGACCAAAACCTTACATGTTGCATTTATATTTTTGTTCAGTGTAAATACAACAACTTGAAGGTGTTATTTCTATAAATGTATTCTGATTTAAACTACTGTCAAATCTTCTAGTGTAACCACAATTGTGACTCAGTCTTAAATGGGATTTGAACTCCTTACCTACTGGTTGTAAGAAACTTGAAATGTCCTGCTACAGTGCACTTACACCGCCAGAAGCATCAGCGTAAAATAAATATTGCCACAGACTTATTGGCAAGAATGATTTTCTGCACTTTGCTAAAAGCTGCCCAGAATAAAGGACA
>NC_036844.1:36284390-36307060 GCF_002910315.2 Salvelinus sp. IW2-2015
TATCAAGCTCTATTGTATATGTGCATATTAATAGTATGTGTTAGTGTCTGTTGGTTTGTGTTGTAGCAGTGGCTTTGCTGGCATGCTCTAAAACATTTTTTTGTAGTTTTGCCCCACCAAGATTTATGTAATAGTTTCCAGTTAAGAAACTTCTGTCACAATGACCTCTTCACAGTGCAGCTTATTACTGATATACAGTGGTTTGCGAAATTATTCACCCCCCTTGGCATTTTTCCTATTTTGTTGCCTTACAACCTTGAATTAAAATGTATTTTTGGAGGATTTGTATCATTTGATTACACAACATGCCCTACTCACTTTGAAATTTGACCAAAATCTGCCTAACACTTTGATATAATCAAAATCAATAACATTGTAGAATAAAAACATAAAAACAAGCAAAAAAACAGAAAACTTGAGCGTGCGCATAACGACTATAGTTCACCCCCCCCCAAAATCAATATTTTGTAGAGCCACCTTTTGCAGCAATTACAGCTGCAAGTCTCTTGGGGTATGTCTCTATAAGAGATGCTTGAGCACACATGCTAGTGGCGCACTGGATTTTGGCCTCATTCTTCAAGGCAAAACTGCTCACGCATCCATCGAACCCGTTGGATGGGTTATCTCTGGTTGTCCATTGCCAGACAACTCTTTGAACGAGTCTATTAGCCCACAGATTTCTTTCGGCCCTTAAAACACTGGATGATGGTCCGGGAGGAAACTTCTGAGAGAGAAGGCAAAATTACAGGGCCCCCAAAATCCAAAGACACATTAAAGTTTCTCCAAAACCAAAACAACAATTCACTGGCTAAAGTGTGCGAATCCCTTGCAGTACTCCAGCCAAAAAGTTTTCATCGTTGCACATTGGTCCCTGCAACTGGAATGGATGACACACCCTGCTCTGGAGTATGACCGCAGTGCATCAAATTACTTTCGCAAAAGCACTGCTAATCTTGAGCAGACTTCACCATCAAGATATTCCTAAATCGCCCCCTGTATTGTAAGGCGCCTAACTCACGTTTCATCATCGTCTGTTAACCCATAACTAAGTAGTAGTCAAATCAACGGAATGACACCAGTCACTCATCCCATTCATCCTGCGCGATGTGGAGACAAAACAGACAAAATCACTCTCGGGTGATGAGAGGGTTTTTGCGCCAGACAGCATTTTCGCTTGTGTGCCCAAAGCGTCAATATTTTGTCTCATTCTGACCAGAAGTAGGCGCATTTCTTCCATAGTTTGGAGCGAGGTGTCCTCATCCCACATGCCTTTTGGCAAACACCTGCGAAATGAGACACTGCTGTACGCGTCTAAAGTTCTGTATCTATATACCACTGATGTTCACTTGTGTGGCGCTTTGGTAAGACCACTCCGTCTTCATCGTCTTCGTCAAAGGCTCCCAGCTCATCGTGTGGAGATGGCTATACGGCTTACAAAGGTGGTCTATGGACCAAGATACCTCCAATCCATCCACTGTGGAGCTTTGGCAGCTTCCTTCAGTGGTCTTCTTTGTCTCTTTGTTGCCACATCCTGATTAATGCGCCATTCTTGCCTGGTTGAGCTGTTTTTGGTGGAGCGGACCTCTGTTGGTAGGTTTGTTGTGCTGCCATACATTGCATTTAAGGAGATTTTGTTGTCGAATAATAGACTCGAACTCTTTCAATGGTGCTTGTCTCTACGAGGCACTGTGGGGATGTTAACTGTCAAACTATTGATTGCGAAAGTGCAACATCAATCCCAAACAACAGCCAAGATTATCCTGGTGAAAGATGCTAGGTGTAAAACAGTGTACATATAACCCACCACAAGTATTGCACTGTATTTACTCATCCCACACACAAATCTAATATGTCACCGCACCCCTTATGACCTAGTTTTTGCGGACATGAGCTCTTCGGTCCTTCCATGCCAAGCCGTGACCTACCCGCTTGAAAGGGTGGTGGTCAGACCCGCTCCTTCGCTTAAAAGATGGGACTGGTGTCAATACCAAGAAAACGGATCTCTAAGGGGACCACTTTCAGCAAGCAGGTGGTACTCAGTACTATTGAATATGAGACAACTAATGTGACATGCATGGTGGAGCACTGTAGATGGCAATGACGCTAGTGTGGACTCTGTTTAGGTTAACTAAATTATGTGACTTCTGTCGTTTGGCGGTGAGGATCAGATTTCTATCACTAGTAACCCCAAGATAGATAAGATGTTAATTTTCATCATCAACAGTGCTTGTGAGATACTTGTAAGTCATTTAGCACATCGGTGCGAACAGGAGGAGAGCCAGAAAGGTTCTAATGGCCTCTTATAGTACTGGGATACGAGTAGGGGGGCTAGATCCATAGGTTCCAAATAGACTTTGAATTTAATGGACCCTCATGTAATTTCCTCCGACCATGGTATTCGTGTACTTAGAGTTATTTAATGGTGTGGCGAACCACCACTGTTAGGTTACTGCAGTACACAATCTGTACGATTTGCCATACACAGTCACGTGCACTACGTTTCTCATAGGGGGGAAGCACGACATATAGGTAATTGGCCGTGGCAGGTATTTGCTGAACCGTGATATTTTATGTATATTTTGGTCCCCATGTTAACTGGATAAGAATGGGTCTGCCCTTCATCTGTTCAATGGGAGCGCTAGTTACTCTTCGAGCCCTAAGGGGCACTTCGAAAACTAAAAAGTCTGATTTTGAGTTTGGTCCAGGTTTGGGAGTATTCTAGAAATGCAAGGTGCGATATATGCCATTGGATGAAGGTATGGTTTGTAGAGCAGTGAAGTACAAACGCAGAGATTTAAACCTTGCTCTTGGGAGATCAAACTGACGATGAGTTATAGCTGATAATGGGAAGCCTGTGGCCTTTTGAGGGCGTATAGGACCCAATCTCACTCTATTTTACGGCGCCTACAACAATGAAGATTGCGATTGTCGAGAGTTATGATGGAGGGGGTTTTTCTCTTGGCGTATAAAGAAACTAAAAGAATTGTTTGGTAAAGGACTCTCAGAGAATTCATTATATAGATACCATCTAGAATTGATCTAGAGTCATCAGTATAAGGTTGAGATTATGTGTTGAAGAAAGCTATAGGATATATTAGTTAAGTTTTAAAATTGGGAAAATATCTAAAATAAATTGAGGGACTCGGTTGAACGGCACTTGTGTCAGATGCTCGAGGTTGCAGAATCTCCTCATTCTCCTCACTTTATTGAGTAATACAGGAAATTTCCACAACCAACTCAACTGTAAGGTACATTGGTTGCACCAACGACTCATAAATTAATCGGCTTCATAGCAACAGGGCTGTAAACTACATGTTATATTTTTTTTCCATTTCGGGAACTGCCACCATGTTGGGGGCCAGATCATCTTCATGTGTTGTTGGTCCATGTTGACAGAAGAGTCTAAAAGTGGGAAAAAAATCTGGTATCTAAATAAATCAGGTTGTAATTGATATTGCTAGAGCAATAGGGAGGAGTAACATAACACCAGAGGGGGGTGGTAATATGCATTTGCAAGGCACTGTATTCTCTTCAAGAAATTGGTTACACATCACAAAATTTAATCCGGGTGTTATACTGTGAATCAGATCAGTATATAAGGACGGTGTGATCTAACTGTTGATCCATGCATAATCATCCACCATCACTTTAAATCCTACAAAATTCACATTACACATCTGGATCGGGTTATGGCATCAGGGTTTATAAAATACACTATATATTTTTTTACATGTGCACAGAAAGTGTAGGCCCCTGTATAACTAGTATATTGCTATAATATAAAGAACTACTATTTCCACCAGTACATATGCAATCCCACCTATCAAAAAGTGCAGTGATGATGCATTAACTATATATTACAAAAAATATTAGTAGAATATGTCCCATTATACCTAACAAAAAGATACCATAAAATGTACCATGGGAGTTCAAAGGTAGTTGTTACCTTGAGACACTTGCCATTCAATACACCAACCAGGGAACAACTACTGAGTGTACCATAACCGAATATTCATACTTATTTTGAAGATGGCTATAATATTATGGTCCTGGTTGGCACTGCAGATCATTTTTAATCCACTTATCCCAACTCAAAGCAGGTTTCTGAACAAGGTTCAAAACCCTGAAAATAATGCATGCATACATCTACATCGTCAAATCTGTACCATGATGGTTTAACTGCAGTTTAATATGTTGATGTCACCCTTGGTGGTGTAATTGGCAATACTGCACTTTGCTAAAAGCTGCCCAGAATAAAGGACATAATTGTCCAATTACCACCACCAAGGTGACATCAACATTAAACTTGCAGTCCTCAATGACAGTTGACATAGAGTATGCATGCATTATTCAGGGTTTTGAACTTGCAACCTCTTGGTTGGTAGTGGATAAAAATGTCTGCAGTGCCACCAGGACCATATATTGACTCTCTCAAAAATAAGGGTAGGGTTAGGTACACTACAGTGTTGTTCCCTGGGGTATGAAAAGGTCAAAGGTACACTTCACAGGTACACATTTGAACTCCCATGGTACATTTTGGTATCTTGTAGGTATAATGGGACATTTTCTACTTAATATTTTGAATATAAGGTATGATCATCACTGCACTTTGATAGGTGGGGGCAATGTACTGGTGGGGTCATTAGCATATGTGGGGGCGTGCGTAAATATATGTGTATTTGTGCCAACCGTCAGTGGAAGTGTTGTAGGAGTTTAAGTGTTTGATGGTTATGCAGATGTAAGTAGATCACGTCCTTTATACTGTCTGTTCTGTAAACGGTGTAAGAGAATACAGTGCCTTGCAAAAGTATTCACCCCCTTGGTGTTTATCCTATTTTATTGCATTACAACCTGTAATTTAAATAGATTTTTATTTAGATTTCATGTAATGGACAAACACAAAATAGTCCAAATTGGTGGAGTGAAATGAAAAAAATAACATGTATTCACCCCCTTTGCTATGAAGCCCATAAATAGGATTTGGTGCAACCAATTACCTTCAGAAGTGTTGTGGAAATTTCCTGTATTACTCAATAAAGAGAGAGAGAGAGAGCCAACCACACACAAGTCAGAGTTAAATTATATATTCCATTTAATATATATACAAGCTTCACCAAAGCCCTTTAATGACTCTCAGATCAATTCAGTGTCTATAAATGAATTCTCTGAGAGTCCTTTACAAAACAATTCTTAGTTTCATTTATAGCCAAGATACACCCCTCTCAACTTACAAAGAATCCTTTACCCGAAAGAAGAGTATCCTATCGCTAGACAGCATCAGCTATAAATCATCGTTCAGTTTGATCTCCCAAGACAAGGTTTAACATCTCAATGCTTGATACTTCACTGTTCTACCAAACCATATCCCTCATCCAATGGCATAGTATCAATTGTCATTTCTAGATACTCCCAAACCTGGACAAACTCAAAATCAGACAGTGAGCCCCTTAGGTCAAATACTAGGTCAAGATAAGCGGCAACCTCAGAGGGGACATACAATGGTTCCAAACACGGCCAAACTCCTTCCCCTATGAGAAAAGTAGGGAGTGACTGGCGTACACGACATTGTATGAGATAACTAACTGGTTCCCCAATTAATAACTCCATCCCGTCACATGGTTTAACATATACATTGACATATGAAGACAAGCCTGACCTCTCCCCTCTCTGGCCCCATTCTAATGACAAGTATCTCACAGCATATGATGAAAATAACATCTTATCTATCTATGTTACATAGCTAAATCTGATTTCAGCACGACAGAAGTCACATAATTAGTTAAATAAAGTCCAACTGTATGCATTCTAAGTGTCACATGATCTGTCACTATGTTCTCAGTATATATACACCTGTTCTGAAAGGCCCCAGGGTCTGGAACACCACTAAGCAAGGGCACCACCAAGCGGCTATGAAGACCAAGGAGTCTCCAAACAGGTCAGGGACACAGTTGTGGAGAAGTAACAGATCAGGGTTGGGTTATAAAAAATATATCCAAAACTTTGAACATCCAGAGCACGCACATTAAAGTCATTATTTAAAAAAAGAATATGGCACCACAACAAACCTACCAACAGAGGTCCGCCCACCAAAACTCACAGACCAGGACAAGAAGGGCATTATCAGAGAGGCAAAAGAAGACCAAAGATAACCCTGAAGGAGCTGCAAAGCTCCACAGTGGAGATTGGAGTATCTGTCCATAGGACCACTTTAAGCCGTACACTCCACAGAGCTGGGCTTTACGGAAGAGTGGCCAGGAAAAAATAAGCAAACATGTTTGGTGTTTGCCAAAAAGGCATGTGGGAGACTCCCCAAACATATGGAAGAAGGTACTCTGTCAGATGAGACTAAAATTGAGCTTTTTGGCCATCAAGGAGAAAATGCTATGTCTGGCGCAAACCCTCTCATCACCCGAGAGTGATTGATTTTCTTTCTTGTTTTTCATCCAGGAGGGAATGGGAAACTGGTCAGATTTGAAGGAACGATGGATGGCGCTAAATACAGGGAAATTCTTAGAGGAAATCTGTTTCAGTCTTCAAGAGATTTGAGACTGGGACAGAGGTTCACCTTCCAGCGAGGACAATGACACTAAGGCATACTGCTAAAGCAACACTTGAGTGGTTTAAGGGGAAACATTTAAATGTCTTGGAATGGCCTAGTCAAGCCAGACCTCAATCCATTTGAGAATCTGTGGTATGACTTCAAGATTGCTGTACACCAGCAGAACCCATCCAACTTGAAGGAGCTGGAGCAGTTTTGCCTTGAAAGAATGGGCAAAAATCCCAGTGGCTAGATAGATTGCCAAGCTTATAAGAGACATACCCCAAGAGACTTGGGCTGTAATTGCTGCAAAAGGTGTCTCTACAAAAATATTGATTTTGGGGGGGGGTGAAATAGTTTATGCACGCTCAAGTTTTCTGTTTTTTGTTGTGTTATTTTTCTTGTTTGTATCACAAAATGTTATATTCATTTGCATCTTCAAAGTGGTAGGCATGTTGTGTAAATCAAATGATACAAACCCTCCCAAAAATACATTTTAATTCAAGGTTGTAAGGCAACAAAATAGGAAAAATGCCAAGGGGGGTGAATAATTTCGCAAACCACTGTATATCAGTAATAAGCTGCACTGTGAAGAGGTCATTGTGACAGAAGTTTCTTAACTGGAAACTAYTACTAAATCTTGGTGGGGCAAACTACAAAAAAAATGTTTTAGATGCATGCCAGCAAAGCCACTACACAACACAACACTAAACAATACATTAATTGCACTATAATGGTGAAGAACGGTGCCCACAAACGGTTAGGCCCTACATAAAGCTGTCCCAACAGCAGAGTCCAAACACCTTACCACTACTTTTCTTTTACTAGGCAAGTCAGTTAAGAWCAAATTCTTATTTACAATGACGGCCTACACCGGCCAAACCCGGACGACGCTGGGCCAATTGTGCGCCGCCCTATGGGACTCCCGATCACATCTGGTTGGGACACAGCCTGGGAACGAAACAGGGTCTGTAGAGAGGCTTCTTGGATGGGCACTTCTAATTTAACTCTATGGCAACACCCAAGGGGCTTGAATTTTCGAGCTCTACCCTTAGATTTGGCGGTGAGGTAATGTCCCCATGAGTAACAGAACACTGAGCCAATCACGGCGCAACTAGAGAACATTACCAACCCATACGCTCCGCATTTTCCTCTGGCTGCCCACCACCACAGAAAGCACTGAGCCAGGCTGATACACCTGCATTTTGGAGCTGGCTGCCCACCACCACAGAAAGCACTGAGCCAGGCTGATACACCTGCATTTTGGAGCTGCTTTACTCAAGAAAGCACACGTTTGTATGTGGCTTTAGTAACTCAGTAAAAAAAATTTTTTTTTTTACATTGTTTCCAAAATGATACGTGACACGTACTAATGCCAAAATAACATGCAAAACAGGCAAAAAAAATGAATAAATGCTAATGAGCCCCAGCCAACACATTGCTCCCACCTACATTTCAAAATGCAGTACCTAATGATTGTACCTAATGCTGTGTCCGTAACCAAGTGGGAAGTGGCATTTTACCACATACGACTGGGGGRAAATTATCTTGAACGGCCCTCCAATTGGTAATGACTAGTGGGAAACGCGTCTCTCATCCCTGAGCTCTGACTTATCCCACAGCTACTAAGGACATGACCTCGATAACAGCATTTACGTCAGTTAAATGTAAAAACAAAACATTATTTATAAAAAGCAATCTATTAATATGGTTCTTTAACTACATAATTCATTTACAAGCATGATAGCTATGTTTGATGCAGCTTGTTAGCCATTAGCCAATTGTCATTTCCCAACGACTTCAATGCATGTGAATGCATCCAACTGGTATTTACGACTGGTAAATTCCCACAAGGTTACAAATGCAGCTTTATATTTAATATATTGGGTAGAAATATGTACCATTATACTAGATTTTCCACACATCTACCTTAGTACCATGTGAGTTCCTATTTGTACCTTTGAAGATACCGTGTGTGTAACCTTTGACCTTTTTTTGTACACCAGGGAACAACCCTGTACCGTAACTGCACTCTTATATATTAGAGTGTTCTTGGTGGTTCTGCCGAGACATTAATGCACTCCAAACCAAAATGTTGCAAGTTCAAATCCCGAGAGCATTTATGCACACATTGGGCTGTATCTATCAGGTCCATGCTAGCGGACACCTGCATAGTGTTTGCTTTGGCGGTGTCAGAAGTGGAACTGAGTTACAGCCTCTCCGGGCATTATATCTGAAGCGGAAATTGCAATTGGCTGCACAGAGCTAGATTAACAGAAATCCCATGAAGCCTTGTTTACAAGTTGGAACATGCTTGATCTGATTGAATCTATGTCGAGTGTCCCTGAGCACTGCTACTTTTTAGTTGGTGTTTTCAGATAATCGCATTATTGACTTGATTCCGGGTAACTTTAAGCAAAGTGGAGAAATGTATTCTTGCAAATGGCTAATCTCTGTCATGGCTACAGACCTGGAGGAAACAGGTTACTGTTGTATACGAGGTTGTGAGTTCAAATCCCAGGTGTRGTTACGTCCCAAATGTACTAATCAATGTTGAGGTCAATTCCATATACAGTGAGTTCAGAAAGTAATTCAAAATTCTCCTGTAAAAAAAGCATTGAAAATTATTTTATTTTATTGATTTTTTCTGCGTATTTATTGTTGTATATTTACTGACAAAATACAGTTCTGCYGTATAAATACATTTAAAGATTTTTCCAATATTTGGAAAACAGTAGGCGGTAACTCACTATAAAAAAACATGTTTTTGGAACACTTCACGTGACATTTCACATGTAAAATCATGTGTTTTTGAAACACTTCAAATCAAAGTTTATTTGTCACGTGCACCGAATACAACAGGTGTAGACCGTACAGTGAAATGCTACCTTACAGGCCCTAACCAACAGTGCGATTTTTAAAAATATGAATTAGGTGAACAATAGATAAGTAAAAAAAAATAAAAACAACAGTAAAAAGACAGTGAAAAATAACAGTAGCGAGGCTATATACAGTAGCAAGGCTATATACAGTAGCGAGGCTATATACAGTAGCAAGGCTATATACAGTAGAGAGGCTATATACAGTAGTGAGGCTATATACAGGCACCGGTTAGTCGGGCTAATTGAGGTAGTATGTACATATATGTATGGTTAAAGTGAGTATGCATATATGATAAACAGAGAGTAGCAGTAGCGTAAAAGAGGGGTTGGGGGGGGGACAATGCAAATAGTCCGGGTAGCCATTTGATTAGCTGTTCAGGAGTYTWATGGCWTGGGGGTARAARCTGTTGAGAAGCCTTTTAGACCTAGACTTGKCRCTCCGGTACSGCTTGCCATGCGGTAGKAGAGAGAACAGTCTATGACTGGGGTGGCTGGGGTCTTTGACAATTTTTAAGGCCTTCCTCTGACACCACCTGGTGTAGAGGTCCTGGACGGCAGGCAGCTTAGCYCCAGTGATGTACTGGGCCATAAGCACTACCCTCTGTAGTGCCTTGCAGTTGGAGGCTGAGCAGTTGCTGTACCAGGCAGTGATGCAACCRGTCAGGATGCTCTCGATGTTGTAGCTGTAGAACCTTTTGAGGATCTGAGGACCCATGCCAAATATTTTTAGTTTCCTGAGGGGGAATAGGCTTTGTCGTGCCCTCTTGGTGTGTTTGGACCATTCTATTTTGTTGGTGATGTGGACACCAAGGAACTTGAAGCTCTCAACCTGCTCCACTACAGCCCAGTCGATGAGAATGGGGGTGTGCTCGGTCCTCCWTTTCCTGTAGTCCGCAATCATCTCCTTTGTCTTGATTATGTTGAGGGATAGGTTGTTATTCTRGCACCGCCAGGCCAGGTCTCTGACCACCTCCCTATAAGCTGTGTCGTCGTTGTCGGTGATCAGGCCTACCACTGTTGTGTCGTCTGCAAACGTAATGATGGTGTTGGAGTCATGCCTGGCCACGCAGTCGTGGGTGAACAGGGAGTACAGGAGGGGACTGAGCACGCACCCCTGAGGTGCTCCAGTGTTGAGGATCAGCGTGGCCAATGTGTTGCTACCTACCCTCACTACCTGGGGGCGGCCTGTCAGGAAGTCCAGGATCCAGTTGCAGAGGGAGGTGTTTAGTCCCAGGRTCCTTAGCTTAGTGATGAGCTTTGAGGGYACTATGGTGTTGAACRCTGAGCTGTAGTYAATGAATAGCATTCTCACGTAAGGTGTTCATTTTGTCCAGGTAAAACTGCTGCCATTTCTTCCGGTGACATGCAATTCAATGTGTTATCGCTGTTCTGCTAAAATATGACCCCCACCTCGSATTTTAACTCCAAACCTCTGGACTTTCAAAACAAAGATATAAAACAAAGAGGAGTTTCTAATCAAATGGATTATTCTGAGCTGCATTCTTCTGTGATAACGTCTACTAAAAGAGAAATATGGTGATACAGACTCAGCTGGTTTCTTTTACTGTCTACACTGCAGAACGGCCCAAATCCGCCGGTGTGTGTGTATGCAGTGTACCAGCTCTGTACTCACAGCCACCATAAATTACGGAGATCACTGAACACACCCGGACTGAGAGATGAGATGGAGTTCTCACTGAGAAACCTGAGAGAGAGAGAGAGGGAGGGAGGAGAGAGAGGGAAACAAATATTACTGAACATTATTGCTCCTACACATAAAAAGACACAAACAGATAATCAGATGAGAAACATCCTCCTTTCTCCTCCTTTCTCCTCCCTCCTTCCACCTAGATTCCAAGCTGTATCACAACCAGCTGTGATTGAGAGTCCCATAGGGCGAAGCACAGTTGGCCCAGCATCGGCAGTCATTGTAAATAAGAATTTGTTCTTAACTGACTTGCCTAGTTAAATAAAGGTTAAATAAAAAATAAATTACAAAAAAATCCTCCTCCCTACTTCCTCCTCGCTCCTTTCTTTCCCCTCCTTTCTCCCATCTCCTTCCTTCCTCCCCCTCCTCCTTCCTCCCTCCTCCTTCCTCCCTCCTTCCTCCTCCCTCCTGTCTCCTTTCTCCCATCTCCTTCCTTCCTCCCCCCTCCTCCTTCCTCCTTACCCTCCTGCCTCCTTCTTCCTCCTGCCTCCTTCCTCCTTTCCTTTCCTCTCCCTCTTTCCTCCTCCCTCCATCATCCCCCTCCTTCCTCCTACTCCTCCTCTCCTTCCTCCTCCTCCTTCCTCCTCCTTCCTTTCTCCTTCCTTTCTCCTTCCCTTTCAAAAGTACTGCACTAATAGGGAATTGGGTGCATTTGGGACGCAGCCCTATACTCTATTTACAACTGTAGGTTACAGCTGACATACAGTCTGTGTTTAAGCAGTGGGATATATAAATATTCTATTTAATCGTTCCAATAATTGTTTATGATTTCTGATTTAATCTCTTCAGTGTGTGTTGGAAATTAAAGGGATAATCAAATATTTTCTTTTTATTGGCCAATTTGAGATATGGCTTTTTCTTTACAACTCTGCCTAGAAGGCCAGCATCCCGGAGTCGCCTCTTCATGGTTGATGTTGAGAAAAAAAACAAGGACATTTCTAAGTGACCCCAAACGTTTGAACGGTAGTGATGTTTGGGGGGGGGGGAGGGGAGATGGAGAGAGAGAGAGGGAGAGGGGGAAAGAGAGAGAGAGAAAGAGAGGGAGAGAGAGAAAGAGAGAGAGAAGAGAGAGGAGAGAGAGGACGAGAGAGAGAGAGAGAGAGAGCAGAGGGAGAGAGGAGAGAGAGAGAGAGAGGAGAGAGAGAGAGAGAGAGAGAGAGAGAGAGAGAGAGGAAGAGAGAGAGAGAGAGAGAGAGAGAGAGAGCGCACGAGAGAATATAAAAAATATTACTGAACATTATCCTTCTACACAACAAAGACACAAAATAATCAGATGAGGAACATCCTCCTTTCTCTTCCCAGCGTAGTCCGAGTTAGAGTTTGGCCGGGGTAGGCGGTCATTGTAAATATGAATTTGTTATTAATTGACTTAACTGCCTAGTTAAATAAAGGTTAAAGGCGGAGACATGTCACTGCCGACTGAGAGCGCAATTACAAGCAGAAACCCAGTTTTCCCATACTCGAGGTAGCTTTTGTTGTGGTTTGTGTGACAAACAGCAGCAGGTGTTATCCAGGAGGATGTGGTGGCTAATTTGTTACCACTGCCCTTTTTGAAGACTACATTCCAACGATTATTAAATGTCGTACAGAGTGGAAGGCCAACACCAGCACTGCCAGGAAAGAGATTTGAAAGGTATTTTCAAGCCAACAATTATGAGCGCTATCCGTGGATGACTGGGTGTGAGTAAGCCAAGAAGCTGTGCTGGATTGTCTGCTCTTCAGACTGACAAGCAGTCAACCTGGGCCATTGCTGGTTTAGTAAAAAAACCTGCCCCTAACCCTATTACAGGGGCTGAGTCACTGGCTTACTGGTGCTCTTCCATGCCGTCCCTAGGACGTGTGCGTCACTTGAGTGGGTTGACGCCCCCCCTTGGGTTGTGCCGTGGCGGAGATCTTTGTGGGCTATACTCGGCCTTGTCTCAGGATGGTAAGTTGGTGGTTGAAGATATCCCTCTAGTGGTGTGGGGGCTGTGCTTTGGAAAGTGGGTGGGGTTATATCCTTCCTGTTTGGCCCTGTCCGGGGGTATCATCGGATGGGGCCACAGTGTCTCCTGACCCCTCCTGTCTCAGCCTCCAATATTTATCCAATATTTATGCGGCAGTAGTTTATGTGTCGGGGGGGTAGGGTCAGTCTGTTATATCTGGAGTATTTCTCCTGTCTTATCCGGTGTCTTGTGTGAATTTAAGTATGCTCTCTCTAATTCGCTCTCTCTTTCTTTCTATCTTTCTTTCTTTCTCTCGGAGGACCTGAGCCCTAGGACCATGCCTCAGGACTACCTGGCCTGATGACCCCTTGCTGTCCCCAGTCCACCTGGTCGTGCTGCTGCTCCAGTTTTAACTGTTCTGCCTGTGGCTATGGAACCCTGACCTGTTCACCGGACGTGCTACCTGTCCCAGACCTGCTGTTATCAACTCTCTAGAGACAGCAGGAGCGGTAGAGATACTCTGAATGATTGGCTATGAAAAGCCAACTGACATTTACTCCTGAGGTGCTGACCTGTTCCACCCTCGACATCCACTGTGATTATTATTATTTGACCCTGCTGGTCATCTATGAACAACATCTATGAACATTTGAACATCTTGGCCATGTTCTGGTATAATCTCCACCCGGCACAGCCAGAAGAGGACTGGCCACCCCTCATAGCCTGGTTCCTCTCACTGGCTGACGAAATCTGTGACCGCCACAGCCCTAGGCGAATTTGATGGATTGGTAATGATTTCCTCACTGTAGCTACTGGCTTTTTGTGGCTTTGCACTACACAGTACTACTCAATTCCTAATTGTATCAATCTCACCGCTGCCAATTATGCTTTTGGTTTAGGCCCAATCCTCAGAGGCCGTTGTTTGTGAAGGGAAAAAAGTTGCGCAAGGCTTGTATCTCCTCTCCCTCTCTGTCTCTCTCTCTCTCTGTCTCTCTCTGTCTCTTTCTATCTTTGTCTCTCTCTCTCTATCTCTCTCTCCCTCTCTCTCCTCTCTCTTCTTAACAAACCCTTCACTCTGTGAGCTAACTTGTAACAAATAAAGAAGTACTGTCACATTTAACATGGTCAATTCATAAGCAAGAATAAAAAATAATATAGAAAATAATATTTTTTCAAATGAGGAAGGTTTCTATTGCTTAACTGATTGGCGTGAAAAACAACTGTTATAACGGGTTCCATTTTGTGAATAAATAACTTTCGTAGTATTATAAACTATGAAACATCTGGTTCCTAGTAGGCTACAGAATTAAAGAAGGGCTGTTTCTCTGAACCTCAGCAAGCTTGTTCCTCTCCCCAGTCAGAGAGCAGACTGCCTCTCCCAGACTGACCACCAGCAGCAGCAAACCTATCCTTATTTATGTTAAGAAAACAAATGTGAAGGCCAAAATTGTGGGCGGGAAAGCACTCATCATGTTTATGCACCCTAATAATCACCCGGAGAATACTTCCAGAACCAACATTATATTGATATCTACTGTAGTCTTTATGGAAAGAGATGCATGTGACAGTGCAGTAAGCTGCTTTATTTCTCGTTTACACATTTTGTCTTCTTGATTTCAATATGGAAGGGAAACCAGGTACTGGTGTTTGTATGTACTGTAAAAGGTAAAGTCAAGGTATTCTCATACCCTATGTTGTGTATCATAGTAGCAGTTCATTCAATTGAGGGAGGTAAGGAGGCATGGCTGAAAAACTTTGGAAAGTACTAGCTAAATTTGGGAAGTACTAGCTAAGTTTGGGAAGTACTAGCTAAGTTTGGGAAGTACTAGCTAAGTTTGGGAAGTACTAGCTAATGATTAGCACAAATACAGATTGGCAGGCTTCGGCATATTTATTTATAGCCACTTTGCTGCATCTGTTGGGCTACAGGTGATCATGGGTATTGCTAAATAACACACCGGCCTGATAATATGGACCAATATGTTATTCGGATGGAGTGGAACGTTTTATTTTCGGATGGAGTAGAACATTTTATTTTAATGGAGTCACCATCATTTTATTTTCATACATTTTGGAGTAGAAAAGTCACCAGGGCTGCGTTCAATCCGAAAAAAAAAAAGAAAAGTTTGCCTGGGTGCTGCCACCACCATCAATAAACAAGCGATAATAGCCAAATGATCCACAGTCACGTGTCTTTAAAACCAGCCAAWGACAAATGTAAAAAAAACAATGTGTAGCATATTCAGAACTGTATAGCCTATTGGTTTATTGGTTTTTACTTTCCTAAAACAATAATTGTCCACCTCACGGTTCATTTGGGGWGGCAGGTAGCCTGGTTGTTAGAGCGTTGGACTAGTAACCGAAAGGTTGCAAGATCAAATCCCTGAGCTGAYGAGGTACAAATCTGTTGTTSTGCCCCACGAACAAGGCAGTTAACCCACTGTTCCTCATTGAAAATGTGAATTTGTTCTTAACTGACTTGCTTAGTTAAATAAAGATATATATATTTTTTACTTCTGTCGGAGATTTGTGCGTAAATGCACCAGGGCATTGTATGTAGGTCTAGGCGTCCTCTGTATAATATTAATATAAAAAAGACATCTGTAAAGGATGAGAAGCTTAAGCCCTAGAGAGACTGAGAGGATGCCGGAGCAATGTTCCCGACACTGACATCTTTATCCCTGTCAGAAAGTCTACTACTGACATACAGTTATAGGCATTCAGAACAAAGCTAATTCATACTGTTTTCGTTCAGAATATTTTTGGGATAAAGATAAGCATTATATTGTTAGATTTAAAGGAGTAACTGCGGGAGATCTAAAACATTCTTTGTCACGTCAAGTTCAACTGTAGGAGTCAGTTGGRGCGGCGGTGTGCACTGCCTTCATAGGCCTGCAGTAGCCAAGCCTGATAACCTAATAAAGCCTAATAACGAACTGGTTTAAACCGTCATAAAAGTTTTGAACAGGCTTGGCCTATATTTATTTCACAACAGGCCTATTTTTTACCTATGTTAATGAGCACAACATAATAATAAAAATACCAATAATAATAATAATAATAATAATAACAATACCAATAATAATAATAATAATAACAATAGCAATACTAATAATAACAATACCAATAATAATAATAATAATAATAACAATAGCAATACTAATAATAACAATACCAATAATAATAACAATAATAATAATAATAATAATAACAATAGCAATACTAATAATAACAATACCAATAATAATAATAATAATAACAATACTAATAATAATGTTATACAATAACAATAATGATAAAACAAATGATAATACATATGAAAATTCAATGAAACCTGAATAGCGCGTTGCACACACACAGTCCATTTGGCCGCGCCAACGGTTTTCAAATTTTTGTCAATGACAATAGTACAACTTGTCTACTTCTTTTCACGAGGCTAGGATTTTTTTTTGTCTAACTTTTGTTTTACTTCAATGAAAAAGGCCTCCATCTTCTCAATGAACAGTAGCTTAGGCCAGCTTCCTCTCACTCGCTCTCTCTCTCTCTTCAGCAGCAGCAGGCATATTTGAGGTGAGCATCCGAAACCAGTTTCAGCTGGACATGCTGTAAGCTATACTTATTATTAAGTTACCATTGGCTAACACAGATAACAAGCTTACGCAGTTCTCATCACCTCACACATTAAATTAACAGAGGATGGGTCCAATCAGGTCCAGTCGGTAAATACATWTTAATTGCAGATACCTGAGAACCGTGAAAATTATATCAGACCCGACCCAGATCTAAGACAAAACCTCTGAATTTAGGACCCGCTCGTGTCCCGGGTCAGATCTCATCATTTCAGGTTTGTTGGACCCGTGAAAACCTCTACTTCAAGCCACACTCGCCATATGCACCAAACAGAGCAAACGTAGGCAACCTAAAAGTCTGTTCAAGAAAGTTGAAGAACATTTTGGGGAAATGTGTCGTTCAGTACAAGCCGTTACGCAATGTTACAAACATTCAATGGAACTGAACACACCCCAGAACTGGCTTTCTCACAGTCGTTCTACAAACAAATTACCAAGCGTGTATACTATCTGAACTGTTAAGAGTTAGACAAACAGTTTTAAGTAATACAGAAATTATTGGTATTTCAGTTATGGTTGGGATATATTGACCAAATTATCAGGAAAGTTTTGAATGTGTTTTCCCTTCAAAATTCACAAGAAAAAACCATTTCACACTTATTTCTTAAAAACAATATATCACAGAGAGGAATGCCCCCCAGACCCCCCTAGAAGGGTATTTGACACCGGATCCCATTGACCCTTAATCTGGTGATGTCACAAAATTGAAAGAGTGTAAGATCTCAGTGGCTTTTTTCTCAAGATTATTCAAACGCACAAAACTTCTGAATGAAATATGCCAGTGAAGACTACCCAGAGTGGCTCCAACACGGTGGAACACGGTGGAACTCCTCACATTTGGTTTGCACTGTGTATGATAAGAGGGAGGAACTCCTAGAGAGCCTTTGAATATATTGTGGATGATGACTTTGATGAAGACACAGTTCACAGCGCAGATGGACACATTACACACGTGACAAGCTTCAAGTTCTGCTTCCTGCTATCCACATTCAACTCCATCTTTGCGTACTCTGACATGCTGTTTGTGATTTTTGCAGAATAAGGAAGTTTTACATGCATTTCTGCCTGTCCAGGTTCGATGAATTCTACAGCACCATGGAGAGAGAAAAAGGGAAACTCTACTCTATCTACGAGGACACTGTGCCTGAGACCGGGGATCCGAGAGGGTGGAGGGCACAGAGGCATGGAGAAGTCTGCGCCCGGTACCAACAGCTACACAGTGGGATCATCGACAACCGTCTCACTCAGCTAAAGAACAGGTTCAAGGACCACAAAAAGGCTTATGTTTCTTGCCCTTATTGACCCACAGCGGTTCACCAGATATAGGGAAATCTTCCCCAACACTGCGTTCTCAAGTCTCAAGGAAAGCTATGGGCCTCACGTTGATCTCTCGCGGCTCAAAGCAGAACTCACAGTGATGTACTCCATGAGAACTCACAGTGATGTACTCCATGAGAACTCACAGTGATGTACTCCATGAGAACTCACAGTGATGTACTCCATGAGAACTCACAGTGATGTACTCCATGAGAACTCACAGTGATGTACTCCATGAGAACTCACAGTGATGTACTCCATGAGTACTCACAGTGATGTACTCCATGAGAACTCACAGTGATGTACTCCATGAGAACTCACAGTGATGTACTCCATGAGAACTCACAGTGATGTACTCCATGAGAACTCACAGTGATGTACTCCATGAGAACTCACAGTGATGTACTCCATGAGAACTCACAGTGATGTACTCCATGAGAACTCACAGTGATGTACTCCATGTCTGACTTACATGTTAGGAGCCCGGTCGACTTCCTCCGCTTTCTCCAAGAGGCTGACAGAGATACTGCTGTTGACCATTCCCCTGTCTAATGCCTCGGACATTCTCCGCCCTGAAACAGATTTACGACTTACTGCAGGAACACCACTGGACCGGTCTGACTGTCAGCCTTGGCTTTGATCTCAATGGAGAAAGTACCTCTGTGAGATATAAAAATAAAAGGCCAAACTATATGACCCTGCTATTGCCCATTTCATAAAGAAGGACTGGAGGATGGGACTTTTTGTTTTGTTTACGACAGCTCACTTGCTGTTAGCTATCTCTTTTAAAAGAATGCACGTTGAAACATTGTTGCATTTAAACTTTAGATCCCCAGAAGGGCTACTTTATGTGCTGAACGTGATAAAAAAAAATGATGTCTGCAACGGCAAGTAATACCTGTTTTATTAATTTGGTTTTGGTATTGATAAATGGTTGTGGTTTTATGTTATGGATTGGGTCGTCTTGGTTTACTATGTCCAAGTGAACGAGCTGCTTAGGCTATTCTTTAACGTTATTTTATGCGGTGTGTGACTCTTCTTTCTATCAGCTCTCTCCTTCAGGACGGATGAGCAGAGGTAGCGCTCCTGTTTTCTTGGCGCTGAGCTCGCAGTAGCCTAACTGTCCGCGGTCCAGAATCAATAGTTAGGTTCGTACCGTCGGGGCGACCACAGATTAACAGCAGTATTCATGGGGGCTTTTTCCTACCCTAACTGGGGGGGGAAATATATATTTTGCATGTAGAAAGTCAAACGTCGGCGCCGTACCGTGTGATTGCCGTATTACGCGGTATTAACGAGCTCTGAACATTATCTCCCCCTCTCTCTCCGTCTCCCCCTCTCTCCTCCGTCTCCCTCCCTCTCTTCCCGTCTCCCCCTCTCTCTCCGCTCCCCCCTCCCCTCTCTCTCCGTTCTCCCCCCTCCCTCTCTCTCCGTCTCCCCCTCTCTCTCCGTCTCCCCCCTCTCTCTCTCCGTCTCCCCCTCCCCTCCCTCTCCGTCTCCCCCTCTCTCTCCGTCTCTCCCTCCCCTCTCGCTCTGTCTCCCCCCTCTCTCTCCGTCTCCCCCTCCCCTCTCTCTCCGTCTCCCCCTCTCTCTCGTCTCCCCCCTCCCCTCTCTCTCCGTCTCCCCCTCTCTCTCCGTCTCCTCCTCCCCTCTCTCTCCGTCTACCCCTCTCTCCTCCCCGTCTCCCCCTCCCCTCTCTCTCCGCTCCCCCTCTCTCTCCGTCTCCCCTCTCTCTCCGTCTCCCTCTCCCCCTCTCTCTCCCGTCTCCACCCTCTCCCCCTCTCTCCGTCTCCCCCCTCTCTCTCCGTCTCCCCCCTCTCTCTCCGTCTCCCCCTCCTCTCCTCTCCCTCCCCCCTCTCTCTCTCCCTCCCCCCTCTCTCTCCGTCTCCCCCCTCTCTCTCTCTCCGTCTACCCCCTCTCTCTCCGTCTCCCCCCTCCCCTCTCTCTCCGTCTCCCCCTCCCCCCTCTCTCTCCGTCTCCACCCCTCTCCCCCCTCTCTCCGTCTCCCCCCTCCCCCCCCTCTCTCCGTCTCCACCCTCCCCTCTCTCTCCGTCTCCCCCCTCTCTCTCCGTCTCCCCCCTCCCCCTCTCTCTCCCCGTCTCCCCCTCTCTCCGTCTCCCCCCCTCTCCCCTCTCTCTCCCTCTCCTCCCCTCCCTCTCTCTCCGTCCCCCCCTCTCCAGTCTCTCTCCGTCTCCCCCCATCTCTCTCTCTCTCTCCATCTCTGTCTTTAGTAAGGGTGGATTTACATTCATAAAATGTGTTCTAGTGAGATCTAGCTCTCTTCAACATCAGATTTGCATCCTCTCTGTTTAGACTCTCCTTGGATGGAGTGTGTCCATTAGCAATACCGTAAATACCGTAGTATATAGTCAAACAAAATAAGGATAGCAATTCAAACTTTACAGGAGCTTCTCTCATCTAAACCATTTTGCACATACAATTGCACACTTGATTAACGCAATGATCCACAAATGTGTGGATATTTCCATGTTCAATTTGGCTAACAGAGAAAAAAATGCTGTCTACTGGTATTAAGGTCATTCTTGCATGGGGATATGTGGTGTGGGAGAGCTATTGTCTTTACACTCAGAGGAGGGTATGAGAGTACTCCGGAGGTAGTGTGGAGGGAATCTCTTCATGAGAGATTTTAATCTAGATCCGTCTCTTTACACAAGAATCTCTCCTGGACCTAGTTTGTGTCATCAAAGTCCTGTAGTGAAAGAGGCCCACATAAGTCGTGTAGTGTAAAGGCCCACATAAGTCGTGTAGTGTAAAGAGGCCCACATAAGTCGTGTAGTGTAAAGAGGCCCACATAAGTCGTTGTAGTGTAAAGAGGCCCACATAAGTCGTGTAGTGTAAAGAGGCCACAATAAGTCTTGTAGTGTAAAGAGGCCCACATAAGTCGTGTAGTGTAAAGAGGCCCACATAAGTCTTGTAGTGTAAAGAGGCCCACATAAGTCGTGTAGTGTAAAGAGGCCCACATAAGTT
This sequence comes from Salvelinus sp. IW2-2015, assembly GCF_002910315.2. Taxonomy (NCBI): domain Eukaryota; kingdom Metazoa; phylum Chordata; class Actinopteri; order Salmoniformes; family Salmonidae; genus Salvelinus; species Salvelinus sp. IW2-2015. The sequence goes on from NC_036844.1 coordinate 36,305,378, forward strand.
GTGTAGTGTAAGAGGCCCACATAAGTCGTGTAGTGTGTAAAGAGGCCCACATACGGTGGATAGAGCTATGTCAGTACTCACAGTCTCTCTAGCTTGTAGAAGTCCACTGAAGGCTTGAGTGAGATTGTCTGGATGCTGTTATTCTGTAGGAACCTGAGATGAGAAAACACACACACACACACACACACACACACACACACACACACACACACACACACACACACACACACACACACACACACACACACACACACACACACACACACACACACACACACACACACACACAACCACACACACACACACACACACACACACACACTGTCAACTCAAGCACAGAGATTCAACATTATTTCACCAGGTACCAGCAAATGCTATTATTAATAGCACAATCTCATTCTAAAATAAAACACAGAGGTTGAGTTTTCATGTGGTAAACAAACATGTTTCTAGCTTTAACACAACCAGTACAGTAAGCCCTGAACAGTACAATGTAAAGCCCTGACCCAGTACAGTCTAAAGCCCTGACCCAGTACAATCTAAGCCTGCCAGTACAGAGTAAAGCCCTGACCCAGTACAGTGTAATGCCCTGGCCCAGTACAGTGTAAAGCCCTGACCCAGTACAGTGTGAACCCTGACCCAGTACAGTGTAGCCCTGACCAGTACATGTAATGCCCTGGCCCAGTAACAATGAAAAGCCCTGACCCAGTACAGTGTAAAGCCCTGACCCAGTACAAGGTAAAGCCTGACCCAGTAAATGTAAAGCCCTGAACCCAGTTACAGTGTAAAGCCTGACCCAGTACAGTATAAAGCCTGACCAGTACAGTGTAAAGCCTGGACCCAGTACAGTGTTAAAGCCCTGACCCAGTACAATGTAAAGCCCTGACCCAGTACAGATGTAAAGCCCTGACCCAGTACAGTGTAAAGCCCTGACCCAAGTAAGTGTAAAGCCCTGACCCAGTACAATGTAAAGCCTGACCCAGTACAGTGTAAAGCCCTGACCCAGTACAGTAGTAAAGCCCTGACCCAGTACAATCTAAACCCTGACCCAGTACAATGTAAAGCCCTGCCCAGTAAGTGTAAAGCCCTGACCAGTACAGTTGTAAAGCCCTGACCCAGTTACAATGTAATGCCCTGACCGCCAGTACAGTGTAAAAGCCCGACCCAGACAATTGTAAAGCCCTGGACCCAGTACAATGTAAAGCCCCTGACCTCGTTACAGTATAAAGCCCTGACCCAGTACAGTGTAAAGCCCTGCCCCCTGATCCAGTACAATGACCGAGGCCAGAAGACGGTCTAGTAGAAACAATGGTCCACTCTGGGTCCAGGTCTCAGGTCCTTGTGCCAGTCTCAGTCTCGTCAGTCTCTCGTCTCCAGCCCCGTTGTGTCAGTCTCTGTCTCTCAGTCTCGCTCTTGTCTCGTCAGTCTCCAGTGTCTCTGTCTCCCGAGTCTCTCTCTCTGTCTCCGTGTCAGTCTCAGTCCTCTGTTCCTCCGTGTCAGTCTCAGTCTCTTCTGTTCATCCGTGTCAGTCTCAGTCTTCTCTGTCTTCCGTGGTCAGTCTTCAGTCTCTCTGTCTCCGTGTCAGTCTCAGTCTTGTTCGGCAGTCCGTCTCTCTGTCCCGCTGTCAGTCTCAGTCTCTCTGTCTCCGTGTCAGTCTAGTCCTCTCCGGCAGTCTCAGTCCTC
>NC_036844.1:36307619-36312382 GCF_002910315.2 Salvelinus sp. IW2-2015
TGCTGTGTGTGTGTGTGGTGTGTGTGGTGTGTGTGTGACAGACAATGAGAGAGATACACCATCAAGAGAGAGACCTCTACTATGACCGTGAAAGTGTGCGTGTTGTTTTGCGTGGGCGCCTGTTTCATCGTGGTTCACAGGTCACACTGTGTCTTTTGTACTCTTATCTCTCTTTCTCGCTTAAAGCGCAATATGTAACTTTTGGCTACCCGGCTAAAATTCACATAGAATGTGAGTTTAAGATCTGGTATTCTCATTGAAAGCAGTCTAAGAAGCGTAGAGTTGTTTTATGTGCACTATTTATACTTCGCGGTTCTGTAAGTTATAGTTTTGTGTCTTTTTAACTTTTGGTTTGGTACAGCCAGTGGTCAAACAGTTAAAAAAACATTATTTGGGGTTATGGAAAATATATTCACCAGAAGGTTTAGATGGTACAAATGTATCTCTACACTATCTTTTCTTGTTTTGTCCATAAACGGAAATTAGGCGAACTATTAGAAATTTTAATAACGAGGAATTGTCGGAGTGATTCTGATAGTGCATCTTTAATATACTGTTCTGTGTGTGTTCTCTGTGTGTGTGTGGTCTCTCTGTGTGTATGTTCTCTGTGTGTGTGTGTGTGTGTGTCTGCTCTGTGTGTATTGTCTTGTGTGTGTGTGTGTGTGTGTGTGTGTGTGTGTTGTGTGTGGTGTGTGTGTGTGTGTGGTGTGTGTGTGTGTGTGTGGTTGTGTGTGTGTCTTGTGGTGGTGTGTGTGTGTGTTGTGTGTGTGTGTGTGTGTGTGTGTGTTGTGTGTGTGTGTGTGTGTGTGTGTGTGTGTGTGTGTGTGTGTGTGTGTGTGTTTTTTGGTGTGTTGTGTGTGTGTGTGTGTGTGTGTGTGTGTGTGTGTGTGTGTGTGTGTGTGTGTGTGTGTGTGTGGTGTGTGGTGTGTGTGTGTGTGTGTGTCCCATAATGACATCACAATACCCCATAATGAAAATGCAATGCTAGAAATGTTAACAAATGTATTAAAAATAAAAACCAGAAATACCTTATTTACATAAGTGATCAGACCCTTTGCTATGGGACTCCAAGTTGAGCTCAGGTGCATTCTGTTTCCATTGATCATCCTTAGGATGTTTCTACAACTTGATTGGAGTCCACCTGTGGTAAATTCAATTGATTGGACATGATTTGGAAAGGCACACACCTGTCTATATAAGGACCTACAGTTGAGAGTGCATGTCAGAGCAAAAACCAAGCCATTCGGGTCGAAGGAATTGTCAGTAGAGCTCCAAGACATTGAAGGTTCCCAAGAACACAGTGGCCTCCATCATTCTTAAATGGAAGAATGGATCATTCTTAAATGGAAGAAATATGGAACCACCAAGACGCTTCTTCTTCATGATGATCAGATCTGATCAAGATTGACCTCTTTGGCCAGAATGCCAAGAGTCATGTCTGAAGGCAACCTGGCACCATCCCTACGGTGAAGCATGGTGGTGGCAGCATCATGCTGTGGGGATGTTTTTCAGCAGCAGGGACTGGGAGACTAGTCAGGATCGAGGGAAAGATCCTTGATGAAAACCTGCTCCAGAGAGCTCAGGATGTCAGACTGGGGCGAAGGTTCACCTTCCAACAGGACCCCGACCCTAAGCACACAGCCAAGACAACGCAGGAGTGGCTTCGGGACAAGTCTGTGAATGTCCTTGAGTGGCCCAGCCAGAGCCCGGACCTGAACCCGATCGAACATCTCTGGAGAGACCTGAAAATAGCTGTGCAGCAACACTTCCCATCCAACCTGACAGAGCTTGAGAGMATCTGCAGGGTAAAATGGGAGAAACTCCCCAAATACAGGTGTGCCAAGCTTGTAGCATCATACCCAAGAAGACTAGAGGCTGTAATCGCTGCCACAGGTGCTTCAACAAAGTACTGAGTAATGGGTCTGAATACTTATGTAAATGTCATTTTTCCATTTTTTATTTTGAATAAATTAGCACACACACACACACACACACACACACACACACACACACACACACACACACACACACACACACACACACACACACACACACACACACACACACACACACACACACACACACACACACACACACACACACTGTGCGACTCCTATTTAACTGGTTCTTCTTAATTTTATTGTTTAATCTACGACTATTTCATCTTATTGTTTAATCTTACATGCTGGCCACACCGCTCACGTCGCGTACGCAAGTGTTGCAAAATCATTTACACAAACATGTTATTCAATCTTGCACCACAGACTGCTCGCGCACCTCAGTGAGCGACTCGCGTTGCCAGGCGCTAAAATAGAAATAGGTTCTATTTGTGACGCTCAACGTACTGCAAGTCCGGCTTCCATCTCGCATTGGTGTTAGAGCATATACCCACGTGCATCTGCCCTCAGTGTTTAGGAGCATATACCCACGTGCCATCTCCGTCATTGGTGTTTAGGAGCATATACCCACGTGCCATCTCCTCATTGGTGTTTAGGAGCATATACCCACGTGCCATCTCCTCATTGGTTAGGAGCAATACCCACGTGCCATCTCCTCATTGGTGTTTAGGAGCAATACCACGTGCCATCTCCTATTGGTGTTTAGGAGCATATACCCACGTGCCATCTCCTCATTGGTGTTTAGGAGGCATATACCCACGTGCCATCTCCTCATTGGTGTTTAGGAGCATGATACCCACGTGCCATCTCCTCATTGTTGTTTGAGCGAGATACCCACGTGCCATCTCCTATTGGTGTTTAGGAGCTATACCCACGTGCCATCTCCTCATTGGTGTTTAGGAGCAATACCCACGTGCCATCTCCTCATTGGTGTTTAGGAGCAGATACCCACGTGCCACTCCTCATTGGTGTTTAGGAGCTATACCCACTGCCATCTCCTCATTGGTGTTTAGGAGCTTATACCCACGTGCCATCTCCTCATTGGTGTTTAGAGCAATACCCACGTGCCATCTCCTCATTGTGTTTAGGACTTATACCCACGTGCCATCTCCTCATTGGTGTTTAGGAGCTTATACCCACGTGCCATCTCCTCATTGGTGTTAGGAGTATATACCCACGTGGGTGATTGAAAGATGAACTGATGTTCAGTCGGTTGTAGTAACGCACGGTAAATTTGGTTGCCAACTGCCATTTAAAGTCAAAATAAGTAAAAAAAGAAGCCTGAGGAAGGAGGTAGAGGACGTGCTGACGAGAAAGGAATTCAGTTTATTGTTTAATCTGTGGATTAATTGTCGGAGTAGAGGATCTTGTGCATTTCAGGTAAAATAACAACCAATGTTTATATCCCAGGACAAATGATCTAACAATAGCAAGCTAGCTAGCTAAATTGCCATAAATGTTTAATGCTTTTCGACCTGTCCCCAAATTATATAATTGGTTCAGAGTTTGTTTTGATATGATCGTGTCTGGTGTGGGGGTACACAATCAACATGCGCGTCCGGTTTGATCAGCATGTTAGATTATTTATTGTTTAATCTTAGATTATTTAAACGTATTGTTTAATCTTTGATATTCCACTCATTCTCATACTCTTATTCTCATAACTGTTTATTGTTTTATTAGTGAGTATAAATCGTCTGCCATATAGACCGTTTTTTCTACACTTTGTCCTTGTACTAAATGTTATTAGAACGTAACCATTTTTAAGACACAAGAAAAGTGTGTGTGTGTATAAGTCTCGCCCCTCACACCCCTTTACCTAAAATAGACCCTCGGATCCAGATACTGTTTTGATATGTAATCGCTTCTCATCCATATTCATAACAGAGGTGGAAGATAAAGTGCATTCAGACCTCTTGACTTTTTCCACATTTTGTTACGTTACAGCCTTATTCTAAAATTGATTTTTTTTAAAGAAAAAGTCAACAATCTACCCCCACAATGACAAAGCAAAAAAACGTTAACAAAAAAAAAGTTAGCTAATTATTCAAAATAAAAAATGGAAAAATGACATTTACATAAGTATTCAGACCCATTACTCAGTACTTTGTTGGCACCTGTGGAGCGATTACAGCCTCTAGTCTTCTTGGTATGATGCTACAAGCTTGGCACACCTGTATTTGGGGAGTTTCTCCATTTTACCCTGCAGATGCTCTCAAGCTCTGTCAGGTTGGATGGGAAGTGTTGCTGCACAGCTATTTTCAGGTCTTCTCCAGAGATGTTCGATCGGGTTCAGGTCCGGGCTCTGCTGGGCCACTCAAGGACATTCACAGACTTGTCCCGAAGCCACTCCTGCGTTGTCTTGGCTGTGTGCTTAGGGTCGGGGTCCTGTTGGAAGGTGAACCTTCGCCCAGTCTGACATCCTGAGCTCTCTGGAGCAGGTTTCATCAAGGATCTTTCCCTCGATCCTGACTAGTCTCCCAGTCCCTGCTGCTGAAAAACATCCCCACAGCATGATGCTGCCACCACCATGCTTCACCGTAGGGATGGTGCCAGGTTGCCTTCAGACATGACTCTTGGCATTCTGGCCAAAGAGTCAATTTGATCAGATCTGATCATCATGAAGAAGAAGCGTCTTGGTGGTTCCATATTTCTTTCCATTTAAGAATGATCCATTCTTCCATTTAAGAATGATGGAGGCACTGTGTTCTTGGGAACCTTCAATGTCTTGGAGGCTCTACTGACAATTCCTTCGACCCGAATGGCTTGGTTTTTTGCTCTGACATGCACTCTCAACTGTAGGTCCTTATATAGACAGGTGTGGTGCCTTTCCAAAATCATGTCCAATCAATTGAATGTTAACCA
>NC_036844.1:36312407-36319746 GCF_002910315.2 Salvelinus sp. IW2-2015
GAAGTGATCTGTAATAACACTGACCTCTCTCAGGGAGAGACTCACTATTTAATATAGCTACTATCAATCACACACACACACACACACACACACACACACACACACAACACACACCACACACACACACACACACACACACACACACACCACACACACACACACACACACACACACACACACACACACAACACACACACACACACACACACACACACACCACACACACACCACACACACACTGTGCGACTCCTATTTAACTGGTTCTTCTTAATTTTATTGTTTAATCTACGACTATTCCTATTGTTAATCTTACATGCTGGCCACACCGCTCACGTCGCGTACGCAAGGTTGCAAAATCATTTACACAAAACTTGTTATTCAATCATTGCACCAGACTCGTCTGCGCACCAGTGAGCGACTGCGTTGCCAGGCGCTAAAATAGAAATAGGTTCTATTTGTGACGCTCAACGTACTGCAAGTCCGGCCTCTCCATCTCCTCATTGGTGTTTAGGAGCATATACCACGTGCCATCTCCTCATGGGTTTAGAGCATATACCCACGTGCCATCTCCTCATTGGGTTTAGGAGCATATACCCACGTGCCATCTCCTCATTGGTGTTTAGGAGCATATACCCACGTGCCATCTCCTCATTGGTGGTTTAGGAGCAATACCCACGTGCCATCTCCTCATTGGTGTTTAGGAGCATATAGCCCACGGCCATCTCCCATTGTTTTAGGGCATAACCCACGTGCCATCTCCTCATGGGTTAGAGCATATCCACTGCCATCTCCTCATTGGTGTTTAGGAGCAAGATACCCACGTGCCATCTCCTCATTGGTGTTTAGGAGCATATACCCACGTGCGCATCTCCTCATTGGTGTTTAGGAGCTATACCCACGTGCCATCTCCTCATTGGTTTTAGGAGCAGTACCCACGTGCCATCTCCTCATTGGTGTTTAGGAGCAGATACCCACGTGCCATCTCCTCATTGGTGTTTAGAGGTTATACCCACGTGCCATCTCCCATTGGTGTTTAGGAGCTTATCCCACGTGCCATCTCCTCATTGGTGTTTAGGAGCAATACCCACGTGCCATCTCCTCATTGTGTTTAGGCTTATACCCACGTGCCATCTCCTCATTGGTGTTTAGGAGCTTATACCCACGTGCCATCTCCTCATTGGTGTTTAGGAGTATTATACCCACGGGGTATGAAAGATGAACTGATTGTTCAGTCGGTTGTAGTAACGCACGGTAAATTTGGTTGCCAACTGCCATTTAAAGTCAAAATAAGTAAAAAAAGAAGCCTGAGGAAGGAGGTAGAGGACGTGCATGACGAGAAAGGAATTCAGTTTATTGTTTAATCTGTGGATTAATTGTCGGAGTAGAGGATCTGTGGCATTTCAGGTAAAATAACAACCAATGTTATATCCAGGACAAATGATCTAACAATAGCAAGCTAGCTAGCTAAATTGCCATAAATGTTTAATGCTTTTCGACCTGTCCCCAATTAATATAATTGGTTCAGAGTTTGTTTTGATATGATCGTGTCTGGTGTGGGGGTACACAATCAACATGCGCGTCCGTTTGATCAGCATGTTAGATTATTTATTGTTTAATCTTAGATTATTTAAACGTATTGTTTAATCTTTGACTATTCCACTCATTCTCATACTCTTATTCTCATAACTGTTTATTGTTTTATAGTGAGTATAAATCGTCTGCCAATATAGACCGTTTTTTCTACACTTTGTCCTTGTACTAAATGTATTAGAACGTAACCATTTTTAAGACACAAGAAAAGTGTGTGTGTGTTTATAAGTCTCGCCCCTCACACCCCTTTACCTATAAATAGAGCCCTCGGATCCAGATACTGTTTGATATGTAATCGCTTCTCATTCCATATTCATAACAGAGGTGGAAGATAAAGTGCATTCAGACCTCTTGACTTTTTCCACATTTTGTTACGTTACAGCCTATTCTAAAATTGATTTTTTTTAAAAAAAAGTCAACAATCTACCCACAATGACAAAGCAAAAAAACGTTTAACAAAAAAAAGTTAAGCTGTGTGTGTGTGTGTGTGTGTGTGTGTGTGTGTGTGATTGATAGTAGCTATATTAAATAGTGAGTCTCTCCCTGAGAGAGGTCAGTGTTATTACAGATCACTTCACTATATGACAGGCTAGTGTGGAAAATATGCAACCATTTCTCTTTCCCAGACTAACAGATTGCACCTGGGGCCTGATTGGGAACACGTGTTTGGATGGACCGCCACAGAAAGAAAGAAACAATGGTGTTTCTATTTTATTTGAACTTTATCTAATCCAAGAAGTCCCACTGAAGGGCAGGTACATTTCAGTATGTGTTTCAAGGGGTTTGGGGTAAAATGCTAAAAGTATCTTTGTTTTAGATTTAAATCGTTTTAAGGCTAATGACATGTGCATTCTGTAACAAATAACTTCAAATAACTTTGAAGGAGACAGAAAAAGACAATTGCATATGACTTGTGTTTTGCACAATGTGACATGCCTAAATGTTAACCTTTAGTTGAAGCTTATTTATCAAACTGTCCCCTTTTTCTTTTTATGTCAGAAGGTACAGCACCATCCTCAGACAATTGCTGTAATTTTTGGTCAAATTCTCATTTCTGGATAAGACTTAAAATAGTGGATAAAATGTTGCTATGTGACGAGTATTATGGCCCAATGAGAGGAGAAACAATAAATTAACAGCAATGCCTGTGGCTTGATTTCATTGGTTGATTTAGATTCAGTAAGAGAATACAGTGCCTTGCAAAAGTATTCATCCCCCTTGGCATTTTTCCTATTTTGTTGCATTACTACCTGTAATTTAAATAGATTTTTATTTGGATATCATGTAATGGACATACACAAAATAGTCCAAATTGGTGTTTAAAAAATTCTAAAAAGGGAAAAGTGGTGCGTGCATATGTATTCACCTCCTTTGCTATGAAGCCCCTAAATTAAATCTGGTGCAACCAATTACCTTCAGGAGTCGCATAATTAGTTAAATAAAGTCCACCTGTGTGCAATCTAAGTATCACATGGTCTCAGTATACAGTGGGGCAAAAAAGTATTTAGTCAGCCACCAATTGTGCAAGTTCTCCCACTTAAAAAGATGAGAGAGGCCTGTAACTTTCATCATAGGTACACTTCAACTATGACAGACAAAATGAGAAAAAAAATCCAGAAAATCACATTGTAGGATTCTTAATGAATKTATTTGCAAATTATGGTGGAAAATAAGTATTTGGTCAATAACAAAAGTTTCTCAATACTTTGTTATATACCCTTTGATGGCAATGACAGAGGTCAAACATTTTCTGTAAGTCTTCACAAGGTTTTCACACACTGTTGCTGGTATTTTGGCCCATTCCTCCATGCAGATCTCCTCTAGAGCAGTGATGTTTGGGGCTTGTTGCATGGGGCAACTCACGGACTTTCAAGAGCTCCCTCAACAAAGACTTTTCTATGCGGTGTTGAAAAATTCTGGAGAGCTGGTAGCCGACTCCAGGACCGTTGAAATGCTTCTTACGAAGCCACCCTTCGTTTGCGCCGGGCGGTTCTTGCGCTTGTTTTTGATGTTATGTTATACGTGTGTCTAGTTAGTTTTTGATCAGGGAGCTGTTGAATTGTGTTTGGGATCTATTGTCATGGCTGAAAGACCCAGCCACGTTTCATCTTCCAATGCCTTGCTGATGAAGGAGCGTTTTTCACTCAAAATCTCACGATACATGGCCCCATTCATTCTGTCCTTCACACGGATAATCGTCCTGGTCCTTTTGCAAGAAAAACAGCCCAAGCATGATGTTTCCACCCCATGCTTCACAGTAGTGGTATGGTTTCTTTGGATGCATCTCAGCACTTCTTTGTTCCTCCAAACACGACGAGTTGAGTTTTTACCAAAATTATATTTGGTTTCAATCTGACCATATGACATCTTCCAAATCTTCTTCTGGATCATCCAAATGCTCTCTAGCAGAACTTCAGACGGGCCTGGACATGTACTGGCTTAAGCAGGGGACCGTCTGGCACTGCAGGATTTGAGTCCCTAGCGCGTAGTGTTTACTGATGGTAGGCTTTATATGACGTTCCCAGCTCTCTGCAGGTCTTTCACATAGGTCCCCGCTTGTGGTTCTGGGATTTTTGCTCACTGTTCTGTTTGATTCATTTTGACCCACGGGGAGATCTTGCGTGAGCCCCAAGCATCGAGGCAGTATATCAGTGGTCTTGTATGCTTTCTCTATATTCTAATGGAAAATTGCCTCCCATACAGATGATTATTCATTCTTCTAAAACCAAGCTGTCTTAACCTGATTCAGATTCAGGTCTTTCGTCAGCCTTGGTGCAAGGTTTATCTTGTTTTAGTACAATTTTTGTTTCTGTTGTTCCTTTGACAGCTTTCTTTCGGGTCCTGTCCTGGCCAGATAGTGGAGTTGTGAGTGTTACCGTTGGAGGGTTGTGGACACGGTTTTGTATATACTGATAAACAGAGATTAAACAGGTGCCATTTAATATAGGGGAGGTAACGGAGTTGGTGAGGAGCAAGTAGGACGCCTTCCTCCTTTAAAAGCAAGGAAGTTACAGCCGTCTGGTCCGAGAGCCAGGAAATCTTGCTTGTTTGTAGGTGACCAAATACTTATTTTCCACCATAATTTGCAAATAAATTCATTAAAAATCCTACAATATGATTTTCTGGATTTTTTTTCTTATTTTGTCTGTCATAGTTGAAGTGTACCTATGATGAAAATTACAGGACTCTCTCATCTTTTTAAGTGGGAGAACTTGCACAATTGATGGCTGACTAAATACTTTTTTGCCCCACTGTATATACACTTGTTCTGAAAGGCCCCAGAGTCTGCAACACCACTAAGCAAGGGGCACCATGAAGACCAAGGAGCTCTCCAGACAAGTCAGGGACAAAGTTGTGGAGAAGTACAGATCAGGGTTGGGTTATAAAAAAATATCTGAAACTTTGAACATCCCACGGAGCACCATTAAATACATTATTAAAAAATGGAAAGAATATGGCACCACAACACACCTGCCAAGAGAGGGCCGCCCACCAAAACGCACGGACCAGGCAAGGAGGGCACTTTAAAAAAATATATATATTTCACCTTTATTTAACCAGGTAGGCTAGTTGAGAACAAGTTCTCATTTTCAACTGCGACCTGGCCAAGATAAAGCAMAGCAGTTCGACACAAACAACAACACAGAGTTACACATGGAATAAACAAACATACAATCAATAATACAGTAGAAAAATCTATATACAGCGTGTGCAAATGAGGTAGGATAAGAGAGGTAAGGCAATAAATAGGCCATAGTGGCGAAGTAATTACAATAGAGCAATTAAAACACTGGAATGGTAGGGTGTGCAGAAGATGGTCGAGTTACAGTTTTTACTTAAATCTACTTGAAAATCTATGTCAAGACCTGAAAATGGTTGTCTAGAAATGATCAACAACCAATTTGACAGAATTATAGAATTTTGAAAATAATAACGGGTGAATGTTGCTCACAACTGTGATCGCTGCCAAAGGGGCTTCTACAAAGTATTGACTCAGGGGTGTGAACACTTATGTAAATGAGATATTTCTGTATTATAACATTTCAATAAAAATAAAAAAATATTWAAAAAAATGTCATTATGGGGTATTGTGATGTCATTATGGGATATTGTGATATCATTATGGGGTATTGTGATGTCATTATGGGATATTGTGTGTAGATGGGTGAGAAAAACATATATTGAATCCATTTTGAATTCAGGCTGTAACACAACATGTGGAACAACTCCAGAGGTATGAATACTTTCTGAAGGGACTGTAAGTAGAAGTAGTCTGTGAATGGTGTGTGTGTGTGTGGTGTGTGTGATGTGTGTGTGTGGTCTGTGTGTGTGTAGTGTGTCTGTGTAGTGTGTGCCTAATCACATCTCTCTCTGTGTGTGTGTGGTGTGTGTGTGTGGGGGGTGTGTGTGTGTGTGAGTGTGTGCTGTGGGGTGTGTGTGTGAGTGTGCTGTGTGGTGTGTAGGGTGTGTGTGTGTGTGTGCGCACTTGCAAGAGTAGAGTTCTGCCTAATCACATCTCTCTGATTGGGTCTAAGTGGCAAGGAGATCCGGGCCCGTATCCACAAAGCGTCTCAGAGAAGACAATTTGTCATACGTGCTGAGAACAGAGACGTTTTACTCTGCCTCATACGTGCTGAGAACAGAGACGTTTTACTCTGCCTCATACGTGCTGAGAACAGACATTTTACTCTGCCTCATACGTGCTGAGAACAGACGTTTTACTCTGCTCATACGTGCTGAAACAGACGTTTTACTCTGCTCATACGTGCTGAAGAACAGACATTTTACTCTGCCTCATACGTGCTGAGACAGACGTTTTACTCTGCCTCATACGTGCTGAGAACAGACATTTTACTCTGCCTCATACGTGCTGAGAACAGACGTTTTACTCTGCTCATACGTGCTGAGAACAGACATTTTACTCTGCCTCATACGTGCTGAGAACAGAGACGTTTTACTCTGCTCAATACGTGCTGAGAACAGACTTTTACTCTGCCTCATACGTGCTGAGAACAGACATTTTACTCTGCCTCATACGTGCTGAGAACAGACGTTTTACTCTGCTCATACGTGCTGAGAACAGACATTTTACTCTGCCTCATACGTGCTGAGAACAGACGTTTTACTCTGCCTCATACGTGCTGAGAACAGACATTTTACTCTGCCTTCATACGTGCTGAGACAGACATTTTACTCTGCTCATACGTGCTGGAACAGACGTTTTCTCTGCCTCATACGTGCTGAGAACAGACATTTTACTCTGCCTCATACGTGCTGAGAACAGACGTTTTACTCTGCTATACGTGCTGAGAACAGACTTTTACTCTGCCTCATACCGTGCTGAGAACAGAGACGTTTTACTCTGCCTCATACGTGCTGAGAACAGACGTTTTACTCTGCTCATACGTGCTGAGAACAGACGTTTATTCTCTGCTCATACGTGCTGAGAACAGAGACGTTTTACTCTGCCTCATACGTGCTGAAACAGAACGTTATCTGCTCATACGTGTGAAACAGAGACGTTTTAACTCCGTCCTCTTATGGGTAAAAATAAAAGCTACGCATGAGCCTCTTTAGTCATAAGAGTCACGCCTAGTCGACAGATATTTAGGACCAGCAGGAAATAATCCTGTAGCAACAGGAATGTGAATAATTATGTGGATTATAATTCATGGACATTTTTCTTTAGGGCAAATCAAATCTGAAATTTCAAAGTGGAAATTACAAACTTTAGAAGCCTTTAAAAAAA
>NC_036844.1:36319771-36321516 GCF_002910315.2 Salvelinus sp. IW2-2015
CAGACATTTTACTCTGCCTCATACGTGCTGAGAACAGACATTTTACTCTGCCTCATACGTGCTGAGAACAGACGTTTTACTCTGCCTCATACGTGCTGAGAAGCTGAGAACAGACATTTTACTCTGCCTCATACGTGCTGAGAACAGAGACGTTTTACTCTGCCTCATACGTGCTGAGAACAGACGTTTTACTCTGCCTCATACGTGCTGAGAACAGACGTTTTACTCTGCCTCATACGTGCTGAGAACAGAGACGTTTTACTCTGCCTCATACGTGCTGAGAACAGAGACGTTTTACTCTGCCTCATACGTGCTGAGAACAGAGACGTTTTACTCCTCCTCTTATGGGTAAAAATAAAAGCTACGCATGAAGCCTCTTTAGTCATAAGAGTCACGCCTAGTCGACAGATATTTAGGACCAGCAGGAAAATAATCCTGTAGCAACAGGAAATGTGAATAATTATGTGGATTATAATTCATGGACATTTTTCTTTAGGGCAAATCAAATCTGAAATTTCAAAGTGGAAATTACAAACTTTAGAAGCCTTTAAAAAAAGTATAATATGCTTAAAATTTACAGCAACAAAAGAGTGATCAAATTAAGATCCCACATCTGTATTCATGCCAACATATTATGGAAGAATTAAGAGTAGGCAAAGCGATCATGTCAGACAAAAATGATATCAAGCCTTTAAACAATGCAACATTTGATATACAGTTACGTTCACCGTGGTTGACTGAAGCAAACAATTGGGTTCACAGCTGGCGATGCCTCATCACGGTTATTCCCCATTATTTGCAGTAATATCAATGAGCGCCATCACTATCTCTCCTTTGTGGTACCTCAAACTGACTTTACCAGCTGAGATAAACCTTTATGAGCTGATTTCACTTGTCTTGGCAGTGTCTTAACATCATCCTAAAAGCTACGCAGAGCAGGGAGTTTTTTAGTCTTGTGGATACAGTCCCCGGGGTCCTCATTGTCAGCTGTCCCTGCCCAACACCACCTATGGCACCCTGTTCCCTACATAGTGCATTATGTTTTACCAGGACCCATAGAGCTCTGGTCAAAAGTAGTGCACTATGTAGGGAATAGGGTGCACTATGTACACAATAGTGTGCACTATGTAGGGAATAGGGTGGACTATGTAGGGAATAGTGTGCAGTATGTATGGAATAGGGTGCACTATGTAGGGAATAGGGTGCACTATGTAAGGAACAGGGCTCTGGTCTATAGTAGTGCACTATGTAGGGAATAGGGCTCTGGACTATAGTAGTGCACTATGTAGGGAATAGGGCTCTGGACTATAGTAGTGCACTATGTAGGGAATAGGGCTCTGGTCTAAAGTAGTGCACTAAGTAGGGAATAGGGCTCTGGACTATAGTAGTGTACTATGTAGGGAATAGGGCTTTGGTCTAAAGTAGTGCACTATGTAGAGAATAGGGCTCTGGTCTAAAGTAGTGCACTATGTAGGGATTAGGGCTCTGGTCTAAAGTAGTGCACTATGTAGGGAATAGGGCTTCTGGTCTAAAGTAGTGCACTATGTAGGGAATAGGGCTCTGGTCTATAGTAGTGCACATATGTAGGGAATAGGGCTCTGGTCTAAAGTAGTGCACTATGTAGGAATGGTCTCTGGTCTATAGTAGTGCACTATGAGAAGAATGGGCTCTGGTCTAAAGTAGTGCACTATGTAGGGAATGGGCTCTGGTCTATAGTAGTGCACTATGTAGGGAAAGGGCTCTGG